>NC_134687.1:5316576-5374076 GCF_050947455.1 Rhinoderma darwinii
AGCCCCCCTTGTAGATAGCGCCACACAGCCCCCCTTGTAGATAGCCACACAGCCCCCCCTTGTAGATAGCCACACACAACTCTTCCCCTTGTAGATAGACACACACAGATCTTCCCCTTGTAGATAGCCACTTAGCTCTCCCCCTTGTATATAGCCACACACAGCTTCCCTCTTGTAGATAGCCACTTAGCTCTCCCCCTTGTAGATAGTCACACACAGCTCCCCCTTGTAGATAGCCACAAACAGCTCTTCCCCTTGTATATAGCCACCCACAACTCCCCCTTGTAGATAGCCACACAGCTCCCCCCTTATAGCCACACACAGCGACCCCACTTCCCTTGTAAGTAGCACCGCCCCCTTCCCTTGTACTTAGTGCAAACAGAGCGGAGAGCGGTAGCCTATCGCTACTAATCTCCGCTCTGCCTGACACCACTCACCGTCAGGAGGAGGAGGTGGTCATGCGGCGAAGCGTCGGAGGATCACTTTGAATGGGGTTAGCGACAGGTCCAATCCCAGCACCAATCTCACTTGGCAGCGGCAGGCCTGCATATTTTCAGGTTCCACAGAATCTGAAAATATGCCCGGCCGCGGCCTACCATTCCTTTGCACTGCACATGTGCATTTTGGCGCATGCGCAGTGCAAAGTTCCGGGAGACTGCCGAAAATCCTGGACAGTGCTTTTTTCTGCCGGATGCTACGGACGGCAGAAAAAAACACCAATTTTTGCGGACTTTACGGATGTTGGCAACCATGCATACCATCATATTCCCCCGGCAGGAAGTACCTGATGCCCCTTCTCACACAGCATCGGGTATAAGTCGGGAGCGCACGCGCTGGCGAGAGGGAGGTCCCCACAGACTCAGTCCGTATACAGAGTGAATATAGATTTACTTCCTCTCTCCCATCCCTTGGTTGAACTTAATGGACATGCGTCTTTTTTCAACCGTACGAACTATGTAACTATGTAATGATGATTTGATGAGAGTCTACGGGCGGCTCTTCATGGAGCAGATTAAAGGACAAAGAAATCTAAATTAGGTAATGCAATACAAAATAAATTGGCTTAAAATCGCTTACCTATCACTTATTCAAAAAAAGCGGATAGCACAAATATTACAACTTAATATTAACTTATACATCACCGTTGGCTTTCCGTTCCGGGATTCCGTCAGAGGTTTCCGTCGGGTGAACCCCGCAACGGAAAGTCAAACTGAAACCACAGCTTCCGTTTCCGTCACTATTGATATCAATGGTGACGGAAACATTGCAAATGGTTTCCGTTCGTCACCATTCTGGCTGGTTTCCGTTTTAACGACGGAATCAATAGCGGAGTCGACTGTGCTATTGATTCCGTCGGAAAAACAGAAACCTGCCGGAATGGTGACGAACGGAAACCATTAGCAATGTTTAATACCAATAGTGATGGAAACGGAAGCTGTGGTTTCAGTTTGACTTTCCGTTGCGGGGTTCACCCGACGGAAACCCGGAACGGAAAGCGAACGGTGATGTAAACAGGTACTTAGAGAGTCAATAAATGTAAATATGGTGGACTTAACCCCTTCCCACTGCAGCCATTTTTCGTATTTTCACTTTCAATTTTTCCTCCCCACTTTCCGAAAGCCGTAACCTTTTGATTTTCCATTAATATTGCCATATGAGGGCTTGTTTTTTGCGGGAAGAGTTTTAGCTTTTCATGGCACTATTTATTATACCCTATAATGTAGTAGAAAACTGGAAAACAAATATTTGTGGGATGGAAAAGGAAAAAAAACAGCGATTCCTCAATTATTGAGTTGTTTTTTTTTTACGGCGTTCACAATACGGTAAAAACTGCATGTTAGCTTTATTCTGCAGGTCAATATGATTACAGTGATATCAAATTGATTTAGTTTTTTTAAAGTTTTCACTACTTTTACAAGAAAAAAAAGATTGTTAAAAATAAAATTTGAGTTTTGTCGCCACATTCTGAGAGCCATAACTTTTTTTATTTTTTCGTCGTTTTAGCGGTACGAGGGCTTATTTTTGTGGAGGGGCTGTAGTTTCTATTCATACCATTTTGGGGTACATGAGACTTTTTGATTACTTTTTATTTCATTTTTTGTGGGAGATGAAGTGTCCAAAAAACAGCAATTTTGTAGATTTTCATTTTTTTATGGCGTTCACCGTTTGGACTAAATAATGATATATTGTAATAGTTCAGACTTTTACGGACGAGTTGTTACCAGTTATGTTAATTGTTTATTTTTTTTACATTGTGCTTGAGGGAAAATTGAATTTACTTTTTTTTTTTTAACTTTAAATTTTTTTATTTATTAAATAACCTTTGCTTTACTGATTTTTACTTGTCCCCCTAGGAGACTTGAACAAGCGATTGCTGCAGCGATTGCCGGAGGCAGGGGTTAAATATAAATCAATATTTATTACCTATCCACAGCACTGGTCACATGTTCTCTTCTCTAGGGGACAGTCACTAGCACTAGTCACATGTTCTCTTCTCTAGGGGGCGGTCACTAGCACTGGTCACATGTTCTCTTGTTTAGGGGGCAGTCACCAGCACTGGTCACATGTTCTCTTCTCTGGGGGCGGTCACTAGCTCTGGTGTCACATGTACTCTTCTCTAGGGGGCGGTCACTAGCACTGGTCACATGTTCTTTTCTCTAGGGGGCGGTCACTAGTACTGGTCACATGTTCTTTTCTCTAGGGGGTGTTCACTAGCACTGGTCACATTTTGTTTTCTCTAGGGGGTGATCCCCAGCACTGGTCACATGTTCTCTTCTCTAGGGGGCGGTCAGTAGTACTGGTCACATGTTCTTTTCTCTAGGGGGCAGTCACTAGTACTGGTCACATGTTCTTTTCTCTAGGGGGTGGTCCCCAGCACTGGTCACATGTTCTCTTCTCTAGGGGGCGGTCACTAGCACTGGTCACATGTTCTCTTCTCTAGGCGGCGGTCACTAGTACTGGTCACATGTTCTTTTCTCTAGGGGGTGGTCCCCATCACTGGTCACATGTTCTCTTCTCTAGGAGGCAGGCACTAGTACTGGTCACATGTTTTGTCTAGGTGGCAGTCCCTAGCACTGGTCACATGTTCTCTTCTCTAGGGGAGAGTCACTAGCACTGGTCACATGTTCTCTTCTCTAGGGGGCGGTCACTAACACTGGTCACATGTTCTCTTGTTTAGGGGGCAGTCACCAGCACTGGTCACATGTTCTTTTCTCTAGGGGGCAGTCACTAGTACTGGTCACATGTTCTTTTCTCTAGGGGGTGGTCCCCAGCACTGGTCACATGTTCTCTTCTCTAGGGGGCGGTCACTAGCACTGGTCATATGTTCTCTTCTCTAGGGGGTGGTCCCCATCACTGGTCACATGTTCTCTTCTCTAGGAGGCAGGCACTAGTACTGGTCACATGTTTTGTCTAGGTGGCAGTCCCTAGCACTGGTCACATGTTCTCTTCTCTAGGGGGCAGTCCCCAGCACTGGTCACATGTTCTCATCTCTAGGGCCCCGTGACTAGCACTGGTCAAATTTTCTCTTCTGTAGGGCGCGGTCACTAGCACTAGTCACATGTTGTCTTCTCTAGGGGCGGTCACTAGCACTGGTCACATGTTCTCTTCTCTAGGGGTTGGTCACTAGCACTGGTGACATGTTCTCTTCTCCAGGGGGCGGTCACTAGTACTGGTCACATGTTTTTTTCTCTAAGGGGCAGTCACTAGCACTGGTCACATGCTCTTTTCTCTAGGGGGTAGTCACTAATACTGGTCACATGTTCTTTTCTCTAGGGGGCAGTCACTAGCACTGGTCACATGTTGTCTTCTCTAGGGGGTGGTCACTAGTACTGGTCACATGTACTTTTCTGTATGGGGCAGTCACTACCACTGGTCACATGTTGTTTTCTCTAGGGGGCAGTCACTAGCACTGGTCACATGTTCTCATCTCTAGGGCCTGGTGACTAGCACTGGTCACATTTTCTCTTCTATAGGGCGTGGTCACTAGCACCAGTCACATGTTCTTTTCTCTAGGGGCGGGCATTAGCACTTGTCACGTGTTCTCTTATATAGGGGGCGGTCCCCAGCACTGCACACATGTTCTCATCTCTAGGGCCCGGTGACTAGCACTGGTCACATGTTCTCTTCTCTAGGGGTCGGTCACTAGCACTGGTCACATGTTCTCTTCTCTAGGGGGCAGTCCCCAGCACTGGTCACATGTTCTCATCTCTAGGGCCCCGTGACTAGCACTGGTCAAATTTTCTCTTCTATTGGGCGCGGTCACTAGCACTAGTCACATGTTGTCTTCTCTAGGGGCGGTCACTAGCACTGGTCACATGTTCTCTTCTCTAGGGGGTGGTCACTAGCACTGGTCACATGTTCTCTTCTCCAGGGGGCGGTCACTAGTACTGGTCACATGTTCTTTTCTCTAGGGGGCAGTCACTAGCACTGGTCACATGCTCTTTTATCTAGGGGGTGGTCACTAATACTGGTCACATGTTCTTTTCTCTAGGGGGCAGTCACTAGCACTGGTCACATGTTGTCTTCTCTAGGGGGTGGTCACTAGTACTGGTCACATGTTCTTTTCTGTATGGGGCAGTCACTAGCACTGGTCACATGTTGTTTTCTCTAGGGGCAGTCACTAGCACTGGTCACATGTTCTCCTGTCTAGGGTTCGGTCACTAGCACTGGTCACATGTTCTCTTCTCTAGGGGCGGTCCCCAGCACTGGTCACATGTTCTCTACTCTTGCGGTTTGGATTTCTCAGCGCAGTTCTCTCTCCACTCTCCCCCCTTTCTTCTGCTGCTTTTGAGGCTGGTTTGGATAACCATCTACGTATCTCGCTATATAACGTGTCTCTCACCCTCCCTTCTCGTGACTGATGGATTAGAGAGAGCTGAATACAGCCGCGGTCCAGGTACTGCAGGTACAGAAGACAAACAGTAGACAAATTTGACTTAAGACTAATTAGAAATGTATTTTATTTTGCAAAAAACATACAATGCAAAAAAAACTGCAAAGCTGTACATACGGAAGCCTTTAAGTTGACTATCAAAAAATATATTTATCCTCAGTGTCTATATTTTGTGCTATCTTTATGTATTGAGAGGCTAACACCCCTAAAGTCAAATGCATAAAAAGAGTGTCTACTAGATCCAGCCCAAGGCCCAGATAAGGCAATATGTAACAGCGCTGTCAAAAGTGCCTGCTGCAAAAAATAAATCAGATATCAATACTCTTTTGACTCGATCACCTAGTCCACAAATGTTGCATTATAATACCTGAAGATTAATTATTTCAATTTAATAAAGCGGGAAAAATAAAAAATAAAAAGTGAGTTATCCATCCATCTTCCAGATGCAAACCCTCCCCCTCCCCTCCCTAACCCATGACCATCCTCACCACTGATCCCTATCTAAGCATGATTTGTGATCCCGCTCTTAAGGCCATTTTACACAGGCTAATGATTGGATGACCGAGCGTTCAAGATCAGCCCATGTACGATCAAACGCTGGTCGCCTCTTTTAGTCGGTAGCATATCTCCCTCTGTAAACAGGAAGATGTGCTGCCGACATGATGCGAAGGCATGGGGCCGACCGATCAGAACGATTTGTCCATTCCAGGAGGAAGGGGTTAACTGGACACAGATTCGTTCCAGCTGAGCAGCTGTCTAGGAGGAAGGGGTTAACTGGACACAGGTGGTATAAATTAGTCAGCAGACCTCATTTTGAGCTTGCTCTTTCTGAGCTTGGTGGTTTAAGTGGCTTGTGAACTAAGTGGAGTTCTAAAACCGGAGTTGAAAAGAGGAGTTGAAGCCCCAGTAAGTACTCTTCTTCTTCTTTTCTTTTTCTTTGACAATTGTTCGCTGCTTTGGTGTAACTTGGATAATGGATAGCAAGATTGGAGGTTTTCTTCAGTGCACAGTTTGCCATATGTATGCACGACTGGAGTCGGAGTTCCAGGGTGAATATCTCTGTGGCAGATGTGAGCATGTTGTTCACCTGGAATCTCGCATTAGAGATCTGGAGGAGCAAAATGCAACACTGAGGAGGATAGACAATCTTGAGCTGAGCTTGCTGCTCACGGAGCATGCAGTTAGTGGGTTAGAACTGGAGGGTGAAGACATGGATGAGCAGGATCAGGTAAGTAGCTGGGTTAATGTAGTTAGGGGCAGTAGAAAGGGGTCAAAGACAAGGAAGGCCGATCCGGTTTCTGGCATTACAAGCAAAATTGCCAGGTTGGGTGATGATGCGAGGGTGTCAGTCTCAGAAATGGCAGCCCTAGTGGATACTGATCTCCCTAACAGCCGGGAGAACAGCTCAGCTAGTAGTCGGCGGTATGGTAATGCAGGTAAGCCAAGACAATTGATAGTTGTAGGGGATTCTATAATCAGGAAGATGGATAGAATAATTTGTCGCCAAGACCACCTCAACCGAATGGTTTGCTGTCTCCCTGGTGCCAGGGTTCGGCATGTGGTGGAACGGGTGGACAAATTGCTGGGAGGGGCCGATTGATGATCCAGCTGTTGTGGTCCATGTCGGTACCAACGACAGAATAAATGGTAGGTGGAGGAGCCTTAAGAATAATTTTAAAGAACTAGGCTACAAGCTGAAGGGAAGGACCTCCAAGGTTGTATTCTCAGGAATACTGCCTGTGCCATGCGCATCACAGGAAAGACAGCGGGAGCTCAGGGAGTTAAATGCATGGCTTAAGTCTTGGTGTAGAGGAGAAGGATTTGGGTTCCTAGAGCACTGGGCTGACTTTTCATTGGGGTACAAACTGTATTCTGCAGATGATTTGCACCTAAATGGAAGGGGGTCCGCTGTGCTGGGGGAGAGAATTCTAGCTGGGGTGGCGGAGTGTTTAAACTAGGGCTGAGGAGGGAGGCCAATGTAGAAAATAAAGGGGTAGTTAGGTTAGAGAGGGGTCAGACTATATTGGTGGGGGGAGAAACAGAATGTGGGGAGAGGACTAGGCAACAAGATAAGGAGATCCTTTCGTTACAAAACAGCAGTGAAAATAAAAAGGCCCAAATGTCAAATAATCACATTTCTGATAATGAAAGTAAAACATTTAAAGGCAAGTTAAAGTGTATGTTCACAAATGCCAATCAACAAGCTGTATTATCGATCGGCGCTCGTTATAGGTGGTGAACAGGGGCACACATCTGCCCATGTAAAACCACCTTAAAACTTTGGCAGAAGAAAATAGTTTGAAAGTAAAAAACAAAAAAAATGACAGCATTTTCAACTCGCTTGCTTTGCCTTATATGTCAAGCCATTTCAATACTGCTGAAGTTTCATGAGAAAAAAAAGTTTTACCATTAAGGATTACACGTTATAATACTGCATATGAAAGCCCTGCTGTCCTACGTCTTTGTTGTACCTCGAAGAATTTTTCATGATGTTAGGTTTCCACTGAATAATCAGGAAAAAGTATGAGTCGGGTATTTCCCTCACTCTGTCCCTTAGGCAAATTTTTTTTAGCCAGTATCGGTTCGGGTCCATTGCCAGGAATAGTATTCCTTCTTGTTATCCTATGGGCACGATCAATATCCTACAGATATCAGAGGTTGGTCTATATGAAGACCAAGTACCATATAGTAATCATATGCCGGGACAGTTCATAAAAAGATTACATTTCATCAAAAATTCGTCCGCTAGATTCCATCAAAAACTCATCAGAATGTTCCTGGATATATCAGATTGTCATATGATGAGAAGAACACGGCGCTTATAGCTGGATAACATCTCTATGTGCCTTAGATATCAGCAGAAAGCCAATTATTGAAAGCTCTCCGACTAGACCACTACAAGTACCATGCTATATCACACTCCTTTCTGTACTTTTCCTTCACCTTCGAGATGATATTAAAGGTCATATCTGAGATGGTTGCCCCCCACAACCAAGGATTTCTACCTGAGCTGGTTACCCGCAAAACCAGACCTAAGACAGTCACCCAACCAGGATGTCATAATTAATATAATTACCCCTACAACCAAGATAACCTGAGATAGTTACCTACACAACCAAGAAGTCATATCTCAGATGGTTACCACCAAAACCAGGATAGTATACCTGAAATAGTAACCACTACAACCAAGGACTCATACCTGAGATAGTAACCGCTACAACTAAGGCCTCATACCTGAGATAGTAACCGCTACAACCAAGGCCTCATACCTGAGATAGTTACCTCCACAAACTGAGATAGTAACCGCTACAACCAAGGCCTCATACCTGAGATAGTTACCTCCACAAACTGAGATAGTAATCGCTACAACCAAGGCCTCATACCTGAGGTAGTTTTCCCTACATACTATATCTCCATTTCTGAGGTGGTGTTTCAAATAATTGGGATAATATAATGAATAGACTATTGAGTCTGGTCAATAGGCAGTCGTGTCTTGGCCCCTTACATAAAAATTACATACATACAATATTCACGAGAAAACTTGCCTACATGCCAAGGAACACTTGACCACTTTTTAATTTTTTTAAATATCAATTTATAGAAACAATTTCTAAAATACAAAAAACAAAATGCCCAGGTACCAAAAAAGTAAAATGTTAAACCATGAAAGTATAGAAGTCATAATGGCGTCAGGTCTGTGCCCGGTGAAGGTTCTCGTGGCTTTTCGAGTAATGAGTTTGGGTCGGTATCAGTATTGTTAGATTTTTTCTCATTTCTTTTCTTCGGTTTACAATCTACAAAAGAAATAGTCAATTTGTGCATTAGATTTTTTTCAACAGTTATAAAATGTGATTATTTTCCCAGCAGTCCCAATAGATCAGCACTTGGTTTTTGCTTTTGTTTGGATTTCATCTGATTGTATATTGTTTTAAGAACTACCAACAAACTAATACGGTACCAACATTTGAATCCTAAATTTTTCGGGCATATTAAACCCCACCCCCGCAACAACCAGGAAGGTCCTTTAAAATGCACAGGAATGTTTATTTTATCCCAAATTAACACCGCCCCCTTTGAGGTCCAGTTCACCGGACAGTCCCGCAAGTAAGACGGGAATGTACATTAGAAGGGTCACATGATAGTTCTCTCGCTGATCACATGATCTCTGCGACCAATAAAGAAAGGAGCATTGTCCTTCCGCCGTATGCACAACTTTCCTTTAAATCATCTCTATGTGTCTACTTCTTGTCTATTGGGGTCACACTCTTGATAGGCCAATGACTTACAATAGTAACATACGATGATGAGCATAACCCGTGCAGACAGGGATATCAATGCCGCCACAAGGTACCACATCTTCCGAATCATTGTGATGTCGTGGTCTGGGAAAGAAAAATAAACTCTTGAGCAAATCATCATCTACAGACTGGAATAATGAGATATTACTCAGCTATCGAGGTAAAGCGCAGTCACTGAGCCCCCCATGTGCAAAGCACCGACTTGTCATCTCCAAGAAGACAGTTTCTAGTCAAACATAAAACAAACCTTTTGTGTGATATAAGGATCTGGGCCCAGTGTCGGTGTCTTCATATAATGACTGAAGGAGGGGGGGGGGGATAGTTAGGAAATCACTAATTTTCAGTTTAGTGACCGTAATGAAGGTCATGGGTGCCGAGCCCGACATAAGCATCCGGATACTGGGTTCAAGAATAGGTTAAGTTTCAATTTTACAATCTTGTTTAGGGTTACATCCTGTTGGTGGAAGAAAAAAAGGGTTGTTTTTTGCTTACCTCTACTCTACTTATGCTCACTGGTCCCAGGCCATTATTGCTTTAAACCTGGACATGGTGAACATTCCTCACTTTAGGAAGACAGCATTTGCTATGAAGCAATTGTTGTCCCAGGTTTGACTATGGGTGAAGGCTAAAGGAATGGATTGGCTTTGTTATCCCTAAATACCGCTGGGTATCCTGATAAGGCGCTGGTTCTCCCTTCAGAGGATGAAGCTGCAGTCCGGTGCAGCATACAAGCAGTGGTATCTAGGGACACTTGGAGGGGTGCTAGGGACCCTAGAGCTATTTAAAAATGCAGCAGAAATCTTAACATATCCGTCTGGACATTTGTACAGAGAATTGGTGGTGCAGTCATTCGCCATAGGAAAATTGAAAGTGGAGGTGATTCACTAAAGTGAAAAGACGGGGTGAATTTAAATACAATAGGGTTGGGCATAATACATTTGGACTTCCAAAATGGCATTGATCAGGCCCTGGCCACTTGGGGTCATCTCTCTGGTTAGGCGTTACCCTCGATACGGTGGCGGTAGTTCGAGGCCAGAGTTTGGATCACTAGGGAGTTAGATTTAGAGGTGGTACCCCCTGGCTTCAACGTACGGTCAGAAACTCTTGGTATGTTGGGGTCATTTCGTGGCCGCGGCGATATGCTGCGGCACGAATATTGTTTCCTTTTATAATTTTTACGTTTAAAGAAGTTGTGGTCAGGTTTCCACGCAAGTGTCTGTGTTATTATTACACCAGAAACCACAGCCTTGTTAATGATATAACTCTGCTGGTTTAGAAGCGAGGTGGGGCCCACACTCCTTTATGTAGAGTCATATAGAGATTAGGAAACAGTGATAATGACTCAGCCGCCTGATCTTTATCTTTCCTCGAATACAGAAGCTTACATATTAAAGAAAATGCCACCACTATCGAGCCAGTTGTCAGAAGAGGCTGTGATCGCAATGAGGTCACGTTACGCCTTGATCTCCATGCAGGTTCAAATCAGGTGGGGGGGGGGTGCGAGCTCGGAGAAGCAACAGATACACTGAGACGTTTCTCAAAGTAAAAATCCTTCTGACTTTATTTAACCGTAGTGGTCGCTTTTATAGCATCAGACGAACAAAAAACATTCCATAACATATGAGTCATCTGTATATTCAATCCTTACATCCTTCTTTCCCATAAAACTCATTGGTGGAACACAAGGTATTCCCTTAGGTTTCCTTTTATGCTTAGGGGGGTTGGTCAAGTGATTGACCACCATCTGTTCGCAATTTCAAGAGACGGCAGAAGCAGCTGCAAACTATTTCCTCTCTTAACCTTTCTAAAATACCCATTCTATTGTAACACATGTTCTCCTCTATAACATTTCACTCCTTGGGGCCCCAGATACATTATACATATATTTATACCATAACAATCCCTCCTTTTGTGATTTTACCAACACCTAAATTCCAATGCTACTTCTATCTCCTGATAGCAAGGCTTCGATCCATTCCTTCACTTGATTCACACAGGTATGTAGGTGGGGTAATCTCACAACATTCTTTCATCATAATGTATAGGCCTCTGATTGAATGCTTCCCTTATTTTGCAAAATGTATAACAATTAAAACATGTAAGCAATACAAATAATATCATTAAACAAATCAATGGTTGGAATAACACATGCAGTATCTTAGTGGCAGTGGGGGAAAATCCTGTAAATATGTCATACCAATGATGGGCACTAGCATCTTGTATTGCTGACGATAAATTTATTACTTCCCTAGCTGCTATTGTAGCCAATACTTTCACTTTACTTAGAGTTACATTATGGGCTGCTATCAATTTCTTTACGTCTTTAGACTTTTGTAACACTTGTTTTAACTCTTCCAGTGGCAAACTAAAATTTCCATAGGGCAAAGGTTCAGGTACCCATACAGTGGACATTATTTCTTCTAAAGTAGGCAGGAACACTATAGTTTGGTTCCCCCAAGTCAAATGCGTCACATTGTATAGACATCCTGAAAATGGTCCTATGAGATTAAACTGGCTAAGGGTCTGCTTGTTGTTAGTTATTAAACATACATGCTGTGGACCTACTTCAATATAAACCTGTAGGTTAGCTTCTGGGATTATAGTGAGTGCGCATACATTATCCTGGTGCTGCATTAGACAGGGTTCATATATCCCTGACTGTTCATTACATACATATCCTTGCTCTGTTAACTGGCACAAATCTATATTCCTTGTCTTATTTTGAGAATCTATGTGTGTTCCTTTCATTTCTGGCATCCAATATTGTCCTAATAATGTCACCGGATCAATCATTACCATTGGCATAACAATAAATTTGCATAATAGAGTAGGATTTTTCACATGAAATGCTATTAGTCTTCCTGCGCACCATTTAGGTGTACACTCAGTATACTCAGGCTGGAACAATAACCACGTATCATTTCTCTCTCCTATGGGCAGAATGTCTGTCCATTGCCTAACATGACTACTAAACAATTTATTCTTACAATTATTCATCTGTTCTTGTTGTCACATCGTTTTAAGCGTACATACTGTCCAATTTACTAAAGTTAATATATTCTGTAATGTTCTATATTCGGTTAGCATACTTTCATCAAAAACATTTAGAAATAGTTCATCTATAGTTAACCCTTTCTGTTGTATGGCAAAGGTAGTAGGTAACCATGAGGCACCTCTCCTTAATGCAGTAGATGTGTCATCTCCCATTGAGTTTAATTTGTTCATAACTGTTTCTAACTGTATACCATTCAATACTCCTAATCCCGTTCCTACCCCTCCTCATAGCATGTCATACCATTCTCTTTTTTGTCTATGACAGCTGGGGGATTCAGGGAAGGAAATATTGAAGTGTACATTCTTTTTCTGCTGTTGGGTTACAGCGCTCTTACAAGTGTGTGCGATTCTTTCCAGACTTTGTACTGTTATATGTGGCTTAAAACTATCTCTTAAAATTGTTATCAAGAATACAAAATATATTCTATTTCTTATTTGGCTATTATTCATACATAATATCATCCCATCAGTTTCTTTTATTACAATCGTAGAGTTGAGCCTCTCCTTGTTGCATCTTTCATAAATCTTATTTATCATTTTGTTTCTATTTTTACTGGTTGTATATTTCTATAGATACTGTAAATCTGGTTCATAACAACAAACCAACAGCCGTCTCTTCTTGTATGCTAATGTTGGCTGTTTTGTCTATGTGAAGGTACACAGTCCCTCCATGTGGTCCTTTTCTCCAAGTCCCTTCGGTTGTAGTCACATTTGTAGTATAACACGGGGCATTGGCCTTACAGGTGTAGTTACCCTGCTTTCTATCACTGTGGCATTCGCCCACCCTGTACTGAACTGTTCCAGTGATTCTGTACTGATTACGTGTACAGGAGTAGCAGTTCTGCCTTTTTGTATAAGAGCACACGCAACAACCGCCGCAACAACCGCAAAGATCTTCATTCTTCTGGCTGAAGAACCTTTTTACAATGACTGGCGTGAATCCAGCTTGCCTTTCCTTCGAGCTTCACTGAGGTGCTTGTAACGAGTAGGACTTGAAAAGGACTTGAAACGGTCCGTCAAATCTTGGGTCTAGACTTTTCCTCACGTGTCTTTTGACAACGACCCAATCTCCTGGTTCTAGCTTATGCGTCCCTTCAACTGAATCGGGATCTAGAATGGAAGCAAAGACTTGTGCATACACCTTGGTCAATTGTTTGTTCAGCGTTGATACATAATCTGTTAGTCTACCATACTGCATTTGGAGCACCTGTGGAAAATAACTTCCTAATCTGGGAGCCGACCCAAATAAGATCTCATATGGGCTGAGACCTGTTCTTTTTGTGGGCGTGTATCTTACTGAGAACAAGGCTAATGGTAGACACTCGGTCCATGGTTTCCCGGTTTCTACCATTACTTTTTGGATTTTCAATTTGAGAGTCCCATTTAGTCTCTCAACCTTCCCACTACTTTGTGGATGGTATGGTGTATGTAGGGCTTGACTTATGCCTAGAGCTGACGACACATAGTTCATGATTTCACCCGTAAAATGAGTTCCTCTGTCGCTCTCCATCATCTCTGGAACTCCATATCTGCACACCACCTCGTTGATCAGTTTCTTTGCTGTGGCTACGGCTGTAGCTTTGGTTACTGGAAAAGCTTCTGGCCATCCTGAAAAGAGATCAATACAAACAAGCACATACTCATAGGTACCAACTTTGGGTAGTTGAATATAGTCTATCTGCAGTCTCTGGAACGGATATATAGGTCTGGGTGTGTGCTTCTGTGGTACTTTTACAGTTCTTCCAATATTATGTGTTGCACAGATCATGCATCCTTGTGTAAAACTGCTGGCCATCACACTAAACCCTGGAGCATACCAGGTTTTGTTAACCAAGTCCATCATTGCCGTTTTTGACTGGTGTGTCTCTCCATGTGTTATCTGGGCCATCATTGGGAACATTGTCTTAGGCAGGCACAGTTTATTCTGGCACTGCCAGAGGCCATCTTTTCGTAGCGTTGCTCCTTGGGCCGTCCACTTGTCTTTTTCTTCTTCTGTTGCTTGTCCTTGAAGTTTTTGCAGTAGTTCCGGGCTTACAGCTGGTCTTGTTTCCTCTGGATCTTTTATCTGACATACGGCTGCTAACACGGGTAGCTTCTGTGCTGCTTGCTTTGCCGCTTCGTCTGCCAGGGCATTTCCCCTTTTGTCTCTGGTGAACTCAACTTAGTGTGAGCTTTAATTTTTACTACTGCTACTTCTGTGGGTAACATCAGGGTCTCCATCAAGTATTTTACAAAGTCTGCATTCTTTACAGGTGTACCTGCAGAGGTCAAAAACTGTCTAGCCTTCCATATGGGGCCATAATCGTGTGCAATCCCAAAAGCATATCGAGAGTCAGTGTATATATTTGCTGTCTTTCCTTCTGCATGTTGGCATACTGCTGCCAGGGCCTTAAGCTCCGCTTCTTGTGCTGAGCGGGACGCTGGTAAGGAGGCTGCTTCTAGGACTACATCTTCGGTGGTTACTGCATATCCTGTAAGAAAAGATCCTTCTACACAATACCTTGAACCATCCACAAAGAGTATTAGGTCTGGGTTTTGGAGTGGGGTATCTTTTACATGTGCAAACCCCACTGTTTCCTGGGCCATAAGGGCCATACAATCATGTTCATCAGTTTCAGGCAAAAATTGTGACCATACTTTACCTACGTCTTCTCCCCCTTGCTCCAAAGGCAGTAAGGTAGCTGCTTTCAATGTAGTACAGCGGTGTAAAGTAACCTGCTCAGGGAGAAGAAGCGCACAGATTAATCTCAAATGTCTTGCAGTGGACAAATGCTTAGGTTGTACTTGAGTTAGAATAGCAGTAATATCATGTGGTGGAAATGCCAGGACCAAATCTGAGGCCTTGTTTAGCATTGAATTTACAGCAATAATAACTTTCACACATAATGGGGAACCTCGGGCCACAGGGTCTAGTCTAGCTGAATAACATGCTACCGGGCGCTGCTGTGGTCCATGACTTTGTGTGAGAACTGCAGTGGCATGTCCATTTTGTTCAGTACAGTACAAAGTATATGCTTGCGTAGAGGTACTCCATGGATTGGTGTCACAAGCCGCTACCAAACACAACTCCTCCTCATTCAGCTGATAATCCAAAATACTTTGAGAATCTCACTTTTATCAGGTTCTGCAAATACTTGATTAATACAAAAACAAATAAAAATAAAACATTCCCAAAAACTTTACATCAAATTAACAATGTCCAGACAAGTTTTGTTTTGCCTTCTCCCTCATCTAAATCCATAAAAACTCGTGTGAGTGATGTCACATCGCCTCCTGTGTAACTTTGCTGGAGGGGGATGGTCTCTTACACATAAACCAAAATTGTACCTGATCAGTTCCTTCACCCTTCCCCCCTTTGTGGACTCTGCGAGAGTGATGTAGCAGAGTTCAAAACTACATCTCAACATAACACTAATTTAACCCCCTGTAATGTACAACAGCCTGAAACAAAAATAACTTTTTCCTGACAAACATTTGATCTTTACAATAACATAACTCATGTGTGATATAAAAAATAGAACAATTGTAGCTAGTTATTCAATAAAACAGAAAATATTATCTCTGATAACATTAATTACTGCAAACCAATAAACTGTATATAAAAAATAGGGAACGGTGGGGGCACATACATTTTCAAACCCCCGTGTCTCACAATATCTGTAGTTTAATACATCTGAATTATCAAAACACATGAAATCTGATCACATCATAACACATAAATATCGTAACTTTTATAACCAACAGCGCTTGCGCAAAAGAGAAGAAATTTATTTCAGTTTGTAGACATTACTGATATATATATATATCTCAGCAGTGCATATTGAGATCCCTTTGTCTCATCAGCCCTGCAGACTGCACCCAGTCAGCCCCCCTCCTCCTCCTCCCAAACACAGCACACTTTAGGGGGGAGGGAGGGGGGTCACAAACTCGCAGCTTCTCACAACTTCTTCTCTCACAATCTTAACACTTTCAATGCCGGCAAAACAACATACGTATCTGCAATCATTTATCACACCATTGTATAGAAATTATCTACGTTAATGTTTAACCGTACAATCTGTCGGCCACCATCTCTATATTATGATGACGTGTTGTTTCATCAGTGAACTAGACTGGAACTTCTGTAAATAGAAAAAACACTACAAATGACAAAATTAACAAGGTGATTATTTCATACTGATTTGGATGGGCCGGGCGTGGCCACATCAGGGGCAGGGGGGGGGGGGCAGCCTCTCCCATTGGAAACACAGTACGCAGGGGGTTTCCCACCAACAATGAGGACACACTCAACATGAGGTACGGACGCCATTACCGGGCGTCGGCTGGTCCTGTTTTCTAATACATACAATATGACACAAAGTCATACAAAATATCTATATCAGCATTTAATGTTGTGTCCATTCATTTCAAGAACAAGATGACATTTCTTATCTCACCAGCAGCTGTTCTTCACCTCCCCCTGCTCTTATCACACTAGTTGATTCTAAATTATACCATATGGGAATTTACTATAAGGTCATTTGCAACATTAAAACAACTACTACTTCTATACCTCCCTTTGCTTTAAACTTTACTTTATAAAATATGAATTTCCTCTGACAACCTCCTGCACTTTTACTTCAGTGTATTAACATTACATACATTTGTAGGCTCTTTGTTGCTTTCTAAAAGATGGTACAATCCATCTACTCCAATCTGCTTTGTCATTTGACTCTGTGTGGTTCTGGATTTACAATCCCCTAGTAAACTTACACCATTTTAACAGGTGCTTGCTCACCCATATGCCATACCTACTCTCGTTTGCCGTGACTGTTGCCCATAGCCCTGCTATGATGGAGGGGACTCATACCCTTCTCTCTCAGTTTTTATCTTCACTAACAAACACTATGGCTATTGGCTGTTAGGGAAAGTCCCACACTATGTATCTCCTACGTACACTCTGTATACACTATCCAACTGAGCCAAATTACAACCAACTAAACAATAATCCCACAAAGGATCTGCTCATTATATCATCTATATTTTTCCCGATCTAATCTTCCCGCTTTTCCCATTCCACATGCCTTCATTAACTGATTCGTTCCCTGCGTTGCCTTTTTACCTTCTCTTTCTGCTACTGCCTGTTTGGCTGTCAGTCCTTGTGGGTGCTCATCTCGTAATAGGAACACCAAGTTCCCCATTGTTCACTAGTTATAAGTGGTCGCCTATGGGCAGACCCTAAGTTACGTAGGGGGTAATTTTCCTGATAGGTGAATTTCTTTCTCACCTATTTTAGACAGTTACTTATCCCCTCGAAACTTCTTAATAGGAACACCAAGTTCCTCATCTTGTGACTGTAAGTGGTGGCCTTTTTTGGCACACCCTAAGTAATTCAAGGGGTAAGTTTCCTGATAGGCAAATTTCTTTCTTGCCTATTTTCGACAGTTACTTATCCACTTGATACTTCTTATTTTGTTACAGATTTTAGCTACTGACAGATGAATTTCTTTCTCATCTATTTTAGACAGTTCTAGTTTCCGTACTTACTCTTCTACTCTGGCCAGAGGATCTTCCCCTTTCACAGTCCTTTTATAACTAGCTTACTTTCCTCGTCTGAGACACCACTCGAGTACGTGCCCTCCGCACCATAAGAATATTCCTAATCCAAATAACAAGGCAAACGTAAAATCAAGCTGTTCTTTTGACATGCCGGATTATCAGATTGCACAAAATTCTGGAATTTTGAGCTGAAAATCAGTGCATGATAATCTCTGCAAGTACCTCAATGCTGTGCACACATTTTCGGCATTTTTCCGGATTATCAGATTGCACAAAATTTTCAATTTCCGGGCTTAAATTTAGCCTATCATAATCCCCGTAGTCACCTGAAGCATGTACACATGTTTCTGGTAATTTGCCGGATTATCGGAAGTTTTTTCCAAAAACAATTTCCTTATTCTAAAATGCATTTGTGACACAAAACTGGGTTTCTACAACATTCATACAAATACTGCCATGGAGATCAGGCACTTTATCCTGAGGGTAGGATTACATATAGACTTGACCAGATTTTTACACTAAAAATACCCTCATGTGGCCCCTCTATCCCTCAGGAGTACTACCGGGAAGGTGACCTACCAGACAGGAAGGTGCAGAGCAGAGTTTGTAAGAATTAAGTCTTCTTACCTTGCTGCAGCAGTGGTCTGCACGTTCCTTCGTCCGGGTGGTCGCCATTCAAGTCCCGGGAGATCCCCTAGGTGGGGTGCCGTCCTTCTGGTCAAGTCCCTGGTTCGGGCGCCAATTTCTGTGATCGCAATTTGAGTCACGTTACGCCTTGATCTCCATGCAGGTTCAAATCAGGTGGGGGGGTGCGAGCTCGGAGAAGCAACAGATACACTGAGACGTTTCTCAAAGTAAAAATCATTCTGACTTTATTTAACCGTAGTGGTCGCTTTTATAGCATCAGAACAAAGAACATTCCATAACATATGAGTCATCTGTATATTCAATCCTTACATCCTTCTTTCCCATAAAACCCATTGGTGGAACACAAGGTATTCCCTTAGGCTTCCTTTTATGCTTAGGGGGGTTGGTCAAGTGATTGACCACCATCTGTTCGCAATTTCAAGAGACGGCAGAAGCAGCTGCAAACTATTTCCTCTCTTAACCTTTCTAAAATACCCATTCTATTGTAACACATGTTCTCCTCTATAACATTTCACTCCTTGGGGCCCCAGATACATTATACATATATTTATACCATAACACTAGACTTCCGGTCTTGAAAGGACCAACTCCTCCAGGCGTTGCACATACTTGCACGTCGACAGGAGGCACAAGCTGCTGTACTTCCTACTACACCTCCTGGCAGTGTTGATCCTCAAACTACACCTCTTGGCAGTGTTGACCCGCATGTTTCTTTGCCACTTTCTGACCTCTATGATGGAGAAGCAAGTACCTGTTGTGGATTTATGAATCAGTGCTAGATACACTTCAGCCTGTATAATAGGACATTTTCGTCTGATGGCGCAAGGATCGCTTTCATTATTTCTCTCCTCACCGGCAAGGCTCTTGCAAGGGCGAACCCTATCTGGGAGAGACAAGGATCAGAGACCCGTGACTTCCAAGCCTTTCTCCGGACTTTTCGTATGGTGTCTGAGGAGCCTGGTCGGGTCTCATCTGCAGTAGCTTCCTTAATTAACCTACGCTAAGTAGACACCTTCGTGAGTGAGTATGCCATCCACTTCCGCACCCTGGCGGGAGAACTGTTATGGAACAATGAGGCTCTGTTGGCTGCATTCTGGCATGGACTGGCTCCTAAAATTAAGGATGAACTTGCTGCTCGGGATTTGCCGTCTACCCTGGATGACCTCATCTTTCTGTCCGCCCGGATTGATAGACGGATCCGAGAATGCCTCCAAGAGGTTCGACGGGAGGGAGTCCTTCCCAATCTGGCTGCTACATTGCAGCAACCTCTGCTGTCCTCAGATGTCGATCCTCCTAAGGAGTCTGTGATAATGGACCAGTGTAAGTTATCCACCCAGGAGAGACAACGCAGACTCACGTCTTGGCTCTGTCTTTATTGCGGCCTCGGTGGCCATCTTGTGCGCCTGTCTCCCCAATGATCCCAAAACCTAGGTTTGCTAGGAGTGACAACCCTGGGTAAGAATGGACTTCCATCTAAATTGTCCATACCTGTGTCCATAGTGTCCGGTGAGAGAATGCATCAGGTCTCTGCGTATCTGGACTCTGGATCCGCTGCTAATTTCATCCGTAGAGACCTGGTGGACCTTCTGCAATTACACACCACCCCTCTGGAGAGCCCGTTGACAGTGTCTTCAGTAAATGGACTACCTCTGCCAGACTCAGTTATAGCTGTGACTAAGCCGCTGAGGCTCCAAGTGGGAGTCCTTCACTCTGAACACCTGCCTTTCTATGTGCTATCCAAAGCTGTTAACCCTGTGTTGCTAGGCCTACCTTGGCTCCTACTGCCTGCCCCAGTCCTGGACTGGAATTCTGGAGAGGTTCTCCAGTGGAGCTCAAGTGTCTCGACCGTTGCCTAGTACAGATTAGTTCAGCTCAGCCTACTCTGCCTTGGTCCTTGGCAGGAATGCCTAGTCATTATTCTGCATTTTCGGACGTCTTCAGCAAGAAAGAGGCAGAGACGCTGCCCCCACAACAGGCGTATGACTGTCCTATCAACCTAGTTCCTGGTGCTTCCCTTCCCCGTGGTAAGGTATATCATCTCTCCTTGCCAGGGACTCTGTCCATGTCCGCCTATGTTAAAGAGTACTTGGAGAGGGGCTTCATACGGAAGTCTTCTTCCCCGGCAGAAGCTGGTTTCTACTTCGTCAAGAAAAAGGATGATTCTCTGCATCCTTGCATCGACTACCGGGGTCTCAACCAGATCACGGTGAAAAATAGGTATCCGTTGCCATTGATCTCTGAACTGTTTGATCGTATACGTGGTGCCAAGATTTTTTCTAAACTAGACCTGCGTGGGGCTTACGACCTAATCCGGATTCGCCGGGGTGACGAATGGAAGACTGCCTTTAACACCTGTGACGGACACTATGAATATCTAGTAATGCCCTTCGTCCTGTGTAATGCTCCCGCGGTCTTCCAGGAGTTCGTTAATGACATCTTCCGCGACCTCCTCTATGTTTGTGTTGTGGTCTATCTTGATGACATCTTGATTTTTTCTCCAGATCCAATGACTCATCAGAGACATGCCCATCAAGTTTTGCTGCAGTTAAGGGAGAATCGCCTGTATGCCAAGTTGGAGATGTGCGTATTTGAGAAAGATGTTCTACCCTTCCTGGGCTTCATCATCTCGAATCAAGGTTTCAAGATGGATCCTGAAAAGGTAAAGTCCGTCCTCAATGGCCATGCCCTCAAGGCTTGAGGGCCATACAGTGCTTCCTGAGATTCTCCAATTTCTACAGACAGTTCATTCCAAACGTCTCAACACTGACATCACCTATCTCTCTAACCTCACCAAGAAAGGCATGAACGCCAAGGTGTGGACTCCAGAAGCAGAGTCCGCATTTAATAGCCTGAAGAGGGCCTCCACGTCAGCCTCTATCCTCCATCATCCGGATGTTTCTCAACAATTCTCGTTGGAGGTGGACACCTCCTCTGTCGGTGCTGGTGCACTCCTGTTCCAGAGAGGTTCCATGGTCAAGTCAATAGTATGTGGCTATTACTCTAAGCTCTTCTCTTCCACAGAACGCAACTACCCGATTGGAGATCGGGAGTTAGTGGCCATCAAATTGGCTCTGGAGTAGTGGAGACATCTACTAGAGGGGGCAGTTCATCCCATCTTGTCTCCAGACGGCCCAACGACTGAATCCTCGTCAGGCCAGGTGGTCGCTGTTCTTTGCCCAGTTCCAGTTTGAGCTCCACTACCGTCCGGCCGACAAAAATGTGAGGGCCGATGCCTTGTCCAGGTCAATTGAGACAGAGGACACTATGGAGTCTCCACAGAGTACCATTAACCCATCCTGCCTCATTCCTGTCAACCCTCTGCCAGTTAGAGACATTCCCCCGGGGATGACTTTTGTGTGTCTGGCGGACAGAAGAAGAATCCTCCGCTAGGGACACAGTTCCAAATTGGCAGGTCACGCGGGCGCCCATAAGACCTGAGACCTGATCGCTTGTCAGTTCTGGTGGCCCACGCTGCCCAAAGACATCACAGACTTTGTCTCCTCCTGAACGGTGTGCACAGCAAATAAGGTTGCCCACTCCAAAGGCCGTTGCCTGTGCCCGATGACCCCTGGCAACATATTGCTATGGAATTTGTCACGGACCTGCCTCTCTCTGCTGGTTGCAGTACGGTCTGGGTGGTGGTGGACCGATTCTCCAAAATGGCTCATTTCGTTCCATTGACCGGCCTACCGTCTGCTGCCCAACTGGCCAATCTCTTCGTCCAACACATCTTCCGTCTGCACGGCTTGCCTCTACATATTGTGTCGGATCAGGGAGTTCAGTTCACCTCTAAGTTCTGGGGAGCCCTCTGTGTACTCCTCGGTGTGAAGTTGGACTTTTCCTCTGCCTACCATCCCCAGTCCAATGGTCAAGTCGAGAGAATAAACCAGATTATGGAGAACTATCTACGACACTGTATCTCCAGGCAGCATGATGACTGGGTGCAGCTGCTTCTTTGGGCTGAGTTCTCCTACAACAACCATACTAGTGAGTCCACCGCTAAGAGTCCATTCTTCATTGTCTATGGTCAACACCCTCGTATACCTCTTCCTGTTTCCACTACGTCCCAGGTGCCTGCAGCTGACTCTACATTTAGGGACTTTATACAGATCTGACAGCAGATTCTTCTATTCTGCTGGCGGTCGACCACATGAAGAGAAAGGCAGACACAAGAAGTCGAGAGCCTCCCCAGTTCCTTCCAGGTACTAAGGTCTGGCTGTCCTCTAGAAATATCCGGCTGAGGGTGCCATCGTATAAGTTTGCTCCCAGGTTCCTTGGACCCTTCGATATTTTGCAACAAATCAACCCTGTTTCCTACAACCTTCGGCTGCCTCCTACCCTCAAGATCCCCAACTCCTTCCATGTCTCCCTGCTGAAGCCGGTGATCTTGAATAGCTACTCCAAGACTTCCACTCCTGCAGTGGCTCCCAGTGGTTCATCAGAGACTTTTGAGGTTAAGGAGATCCTGGACTCTAAAAAAGTAAGAGGAAGAACATTTTATTTAGTAGATTGGAAGGGGTTTGGTCCAGAAGAGAGATCCTGGGAGCCAGAAGAGAATCTCAATGCTCCTACCCTCATTAAGAGGTTTCTCTCTCGTTCTGGTCCCAAGAGGAGGGGGCGTAAGAGAGGGGATATTGTAACGTCCGTGGTCGCTGACTACAAACTCCTTCCATCCAGTCGATGCCCTTCTCTCCAGTGACCACCAGGGTGCGCTTGCGAGCTCAGTCCAGACTTAAGGAGCCAAAGCGCACACATGTGGGAGATTGAGCTGATTGCACCCTGGGCTATAAGAAGGGCTGTGCCCCTCCCTGCAATGCCTGAGCGTTGTTGTCATACCCTAGTCTGTCTAAGCAAATGGTCTCCTAGTGTCTCCCAGTTCCCAGTGTTTTCCATTCCTGCTACCTCTAACCTGTATCCCGTGCTATCCTGGTCAAGTACCGTGTTGAGCTGAAGTCATGCTGTGCTGTATACCACGCCTGTTTTGCTACACCACTCCTGGAGCCTGCCTGCTGCCTAGTCCCAGCCGTGCCAATCTTGCTTCTGTCTGAGCTACCACAGGTAAACTACATGAACTTTAGACTGTGACCTGTGTCCTGTTGGCCAGCTGCCGTACCGTCAAGTCGGTACGGCCCAGTGGGTACATGTACCCAACGTGACACCTGGGCTGATGGTATATTGAGAGTCCCTGGTCTGGGCCTACAAGCTGGAGTGTCAGGAGCTGCTCCACCATCAACCACACTCGTTCACACACAAGCACACACTACACTCCTCAGTGGTGCTGGATGTTGTACACCGGTGGGAATGGGACTGAATGAAACAACTGACCTCATTGATTAAGTGGTGTGTCCCAACACTTTTGTCCATATTGTGTATATACACTCACCTACACTTTACTCTGCCCTAATAGAGGCAAACAGAGATGTAGACTGGGTAGCGGGCAGCATGGGAACAGGGGCACCAGGAGAATCAGAGGCACCTTCTGTGCAGAGATAGAGTTCTCCTTAGTGTAAGGAATGCTCCACATGCAGGTCCCCAAAACAAGAGGCAGAAACATTACATATCACAACTGCACAGTCTCTCATTGGCTGATTGGCTGTGATATATGCTGAAGTCCATAGTTGTGGCTCACGTATCCAATGATAACTGCAAGAAAAACTCTATCTGTACACAAATCATTATACACAGGCTGCCTCTGCCAAGTCAAACCACCCTCCCCGAGTTGGACTCTTAGGCAAATGTTTAACCGCAGTAATGCTGCCCCCTATTTTCTGTCGCCCTTCGCACGTTCCCCGCATATACCTGGCAGATACAAACTTATAGGATTAACTATTGAATAAAGGATCAGCAGGTAGAATATTGCAGGATGAATGTGTTTTGCTTCTTGAGATCCCCGGAGCTTATTACTTTTTCAGTTTAATAAAAAAAAGAAAACTAAGAATAAAAAGTGTTAGTGAACATGTACTTGTCGGAATCCTGAATTATCCTGGTGACGTTACTCTGCCCCTGGAGCTCTAAGCTGGAGATAGACAATTTACTGTATATAAAGTGCGGCCAGTCATTGCTTTATCACACAGGGACTCCGGAGAGCTGAGGATCTGCAGAGCTGTCACTGACAACATACAATGGAATAATCCTGTGTCCATGGAGCGGTCTCTAGTAGATAGAGCAGTTTATATCTTTACAGTTATATTCTGGCTTATTATCCTGTATGCACCAACCTGTGGAAATAAAAGTCATGATTTATTATCTTCATCATCCTCATCATCATCATCATCATCACAATGTTACCTTGAATTTATTGATTCAAAACTTGGATATGAATTTTATAGGAAAGGAGACGTCATTATCGGAGGACTCTTCTCTGTATTTTGGATAAAGAATACAAGACCCACTTTTAATAACCGTGAAGTAAGGATTACCCGATCATTGTAAGTCCTGCAGTTTAACCCATTTTCTTGCTTCCCTTTTTAAAGTTTGTCACCACTCACATCCCTGTCCTCAAAGCGGTTCACAGTCTAATTTCTTAATCTTATACACACATACTGTACACACTTGGTAAAATATGCCCAACACTATGTGTGGGAAGAAATCGGAGTATCTGGAGGAAATCCACACATACAGGGAGAACATAAAACTCCATGCAGGTTGCCCTTGGTCCTGATTTAAATGGCTGCAGGGCAAGAGTGCCAACGACTGAGCCACCTTTCTCCCCTTCGCTGTATGAAATTCCATCCTACATTTTAAAACATAGTGGAAGATTTATTGACAAAAAAAAAGAGAGAGGTTCCAGCAATGCGTGGTATAAGTGGGCAAACTCGGTTTCCACTTTATTGAAGTGTAAGCATACAAAGCTTAGAAAAACACCAGGAGGAATGACAAGGTGGTAGGGATGGCAAATAGATGTTTTTTTCTTACCGCGTGGCTTATTTAAAGCACAGTTGCTTATGCTGTAGTTCATATGGCCTGAGGAAGATGCCGGTGCGGCATTGAAACGCGTAGCCTTGATTGTTCAATAAACGTCATCATTCTACAGTATTTGCACCATCATTTGTGAAGCAGCGCCGTACTTGTTCCCATTTTTCTCAAATAGCATATCGGACAGTAGCAAGGCAGGCTCGGCTGGGACTAGGCAGCAGGTAGACGTCAGGCGTGGAGTAGCAGGACAGTCATGGAATAAAGCACAGCACGACAACAGCTCAGCACGGCACTAGACCAGGATAGCACGGGATACAGGAAACAGGATACAGGAACAGGGAACACTGGGAACTGGAAAACACTAGAAGACCATTTGCTTAGACAAACTAGGATACGACAAACAATGCTCAGGCAAGGATCAGAAGGACAGAAGCCTTGTTATAATCCAGGAAATCATGTGAGTTGATAATGATGATTGTTTTCATGTGCGCGCGCTGGCCCTTTAAGACCGGCACGAGCATGCACCCTACGGGTCACAGCGGACTGGAGCGGAGTGAGCGCAGGCGTCCATGGCTGCGGCCGTCGGGAGGTAAGTAAACCGGATGGCCCGCGGCCATGGACGCTACAGTATCCCCCCTATTATGCCCCCTCTTCTTGGGGCCAGAGCGAGAGGAGAGGGTAGGAGCTGAGGAGGTTCTCTTCTCCTTGTATCTGCCTTCCATTTCATGTGGTTCGACTGCCAGCAGTATGGAGGATCGAGTCTGCTGCCAGATCTGCAGAAAGTTCCTAAAATCAGTACCAGCAGCTGGTACCTCGGACGTATCAGGCACCGGGAGGGGAATTCGTGGGTGTTGGCCATAGACAATAAAGAACGGTGTATTCCTTGTGGACTCGCTGGTGTGATTATTGTAGGAGAATTCTGTCCACGGGAGCAACTGCACCCAGTCATCATGCTGCTTTGAGATGAAGTGGTGTAAGTAGTTCTCCAAGATCTGATTGATCCTCTCGACCTGGCCATTGGACTGAGGATGGTAGGCAAAAGTCCAAAAGTCCAACAGAGGGCTCTCCAGAACATTGAGGTGAACTGAACCCCCCTATCAAACACAATATGCTGCGGCAAGCCGTGCAGGCGGAAGATGTGTTAGATGAAAAGCTTGGCCAGTTGAGAAGCAGAAGGAAGACCGGTCAGAGGAACGAAGTGGGTCATCTTCAAAAATCTAATCACCACCACCCAGACAGTACTGCATCGAGCAGAGAGAGGCAGGTCAGTGATAAATTCCATAGCAATATTCTGCCAGGGAGCATCGGGCACAGGCAATGGCTGGAACAGGCCAGCAGGTCTCGAGTGAGCGACCTTGTTAGCTGCACACACAGAGCGCGAAGAAACAAAGTTTATAATGTCCTTGGGCAGCGTGGGCCACCAGAAATGATGGGCAATCAGGTCCAGGGACTTACGGCTCCCTGCCTGACCTGCCAGTCTAGAGGAGTGTCCCCAGCAGAGGATTCTCCCTCTGTCAGCCAGGCGCACAAAAGTTCTCCCTCGGGGAATGTCCCTATCTTGCAGGGGATTGACAGAGACAATGCAAGACAGTAATGTTCTGTGGAATCTCCATGGTGTCTTCTGTCTCGAAAGACCTGGACAAGGCATCAGCCCTCAAATTCTTGTAGGCCGGGCGATAATGGAGTTCAAACTGGAACCTGGTAAAGAACAGCGACCACCTGGCCTGACGAGGGTTCAGCCGTTGGGCTGTCTGGAGATAGGTGAGGTTCTTGTGGTCCGTAAAAATCAGGATGGGATGAGCTGCACCCTCTAATAGATGTCTCCACTCTTCCAGGGCCAATTTGATGGCCAGTAACTCCCGATCCCCAATCAAGTAGTTGCGTTCTGTGGAAGAGCTTAGAGAAATATCCACATACCATTGACTTGCCCTTGGAACCTCTCTGGAACTGGACTGCACAAGCACCGACAGAGGATGTGTCCACCTCCAATGAGAACTGTAGGGAAACATCTGGATGATGGAGGATAGAGGCTGACGTGAAGGCACTCTTCAGGCTATTGAATGCGGAATCTGCCTCAGGAGTCCACACCTTGGCATTCATGCCCTTCTTAGTGAGATTAGAGATAGGAGAAGTCAGTGAGGAGAAGTTTGAAATAAAATGTCTATAAAAATTGGCGAATCCCCTCTCTAAGTTCTCTTTAACATAGGCGGACATGGACAGAGTCTCTGGCAAGGAGAGAGGATATACCCTACCACGGGGAAGGGATGCACCAGGAATCAGCTCGATAGGACAGTCATATGCCTGGTGTGGGGGCAGCGTCTCCGCCTCCTTCTTGCTGAAAATGTCCGAAAATGTAGCATAATGACACAGCAATCCTGCCAAGGACTGAGGCAGAGGAGGCTGAGCCAAACAAATCTGTCCCAGGCAACGGTTGTGACAATCAGGGCCCCACTGGAGAACCTCTCCAGAGTTCCAGTCCAGGACTGGGGCATGTATTTGGAGCCAAGGCAGGCCATGTAGCATGGGGTTAACGGCCTTGAACAAGACAAAGAATGATAGCAACTCGGAGTGGAGAGCTCCCACTTGGAGCCTCAGCGGCTTGGTCACAACTATAACTGGGTCTGGCAGAGGTAGTCCATTCACGGATGCAACCATTAATGGCCTCACAAGATTGGTAGTGGGTAATTGAAATAGATCCACCAGGTCTCTACAAATGAAATTAGCAGCGGATACAGAGTCCAGATACGCAGAGACTCGATGCGTTATCTCGCCAGACACTATGGTTATGTGTAAGGACAATTTAAACGGAAGTAATTTCTTTCCCAAGGTTGTCTTTCCTAACAACCCTAGGCCTTGGGGCTTTTGGGGACACAGATGCACAAGATGGCCTCCAAAGGCTGCAATAAAGACAGAGTCCCGAAGTGCGTCTGCGTTGTCTCTCCTGGGTAATTAGCTTACATGGGTCCATCCTCACAGACTCCTTAAGAGGACCGGCATCTGAGGACAGTAGGGGTTGCTGCAAGGTAGAGATAGGACTAGGAAGACCCTCCCGACAAAACTCTTGGAGCCGTTCTCGGAGCCTTCTATGAATCTGGGCGGCCAGAAAAATGAGGTCATCCAGGGTAGACGGCAGATCTTGAGCGGCAAGTTCGTCTTTAATTTTAGGTGACAGTCCATGCCAGAATTTAGCCACCAGGGCCTCATTGTTCCACAACAGTTCTCAGTAGATGGCGTACAGTGGATGGCGTACTCGCCCACGGAGATGTCTCCTTGGCGTAGGTTCAGCAAGGAAGCCGCGGCAGAAGAGACTCGTCCAGGCTCCTCAAACACCATGCAAAATATCCGGAGGAACTACTGGAAGTCACGGGTCTCTGGTCCTTGTCTCTCCCAGATAGGGTTCACCCATGCAAGGGCATTGCCAGTAAGAAGAGAGATGATGAAAGCGACCCTTGCGCCATCAGACGAAAATGCCCTTGAATACAGGCTGAAGTGGATCCGGCACTGGTTCAAAAATCCACGACAGGTACCTGCATCTCCATCATAGCGGTCAGAAAGTGGCATAGAAAAACGAGGATCAACACTGCCAGGAGGTGTAGTCTGAGGGTCAGTACTGCCAGGAGGTGTAGTAGGAGGAATGACAGCTTGTGCCTTCTGCCGACGAGCGAGAATGTTCAAGGCCTGGAGGATTTGGTCCTGTCGAGACCGGAAGTCAAGCATATCCTCCCGCATCTCTTGTGACATCGTCATGGTCTTGGATCGAACAGCTGGGTCTATCAGATTTTATTTTATCTATAATTGGTAAAAGGATATCACTACATAAAACAAGGTCTATATCAGACATAGTAATATGCAAACTATTATAACATGAATATGCTAGTTTCGTAGGGTTCATTAATCTGCAGGCGTCTACTAGGACCAGGTCGACACAAATACTTGATAGAGGAGTCTTTACAGAGTGTTTACTGACACTAGAGATCCTAATCCTGTCCAGCTTTTCATCCATCACATTATTCATATCACCAATTATCAATACTGGACAATCGTTCTTATTTGTAGTAAAGGAACGTAATTTATGGAACACTACTGATGAGTACGGGGGTGGAATGGAAATACATGCCAAAATACAAATGACATCTTTAAGCCTAGAGTTTAAAAATATATATCTACCTTCATTATCTATCTGTTTATCAAGTATTTCCCATTTCACACATCCGTGAATCAGAACACTCACCCCCCTAGAATACGAGGTGTGTGTAGAGATAAATTGTGGTACCCCCCATCTCTTCCCCAACCTAGTGATAGTTTCCATGGACATATGTGTTTCCAAAAAACATAGAATTGCTGGAAAATGCATTTTCATGTATCCAAAAATTGCAAATCGTTTTAATTTTTCCCCCATAGCTCTAACATTCCATACTACTATTCTCGTACTCATCTGTTCGTGTGTCAGCAATAATTATAACTCTCATGCCAGGGGCGTAACTAGGAAAGACTGGGCCCCATAGCAAACTTTTAACTGGGGCCCCACTCCGCTGGGTATCACACAACCCCCCTATAGATTCCACCACACAGCGCCCCCCTATAGATAGCACCATACACAGCCCCCTGTAGATAACGCCTTACAGCCCCCCTGTAGATAACGTCTTACAGACCCAAATCCCCCCTGTAGATAACGCCATACAGCCCCCTTTAGATAACGCCATACAGCCCTCCCCTGTAGATAATGCCATACAGCCCCGCTGTAGATAACGCCATACAGCCCCAAATCCCCCTGTAGATAATGCCATACAGACCCCCCTGTAGATAACGGCATACAAACCCCCCCTGCAGATAACGCCATACAGACCCCCCCCCAAAAAAAAAAACGGCCTATAGTTTGTCCTACAAAATACATGCATCCCCATCCCCTATAGGTAGTGCTCCATGTATAGCCCACCTCTGTAGACAGTGCCAAACATATAGCCACCCTGTTGCTGGTACCCCACAGGTAACCCACACCTGTATATAGTGTCCCACATATAGCCCACCCCTATAGAAAGTGCCCTAAAAAATAGCTCCCCTATAGATAGTGATCTACATATAGCCCCTGTATAGTGTCTCACATATAGATCCCCCTGTATATAGTGCCCCACATATAGACCACCCTGTAGATAGTGCCCCACATATAGACCACCCTGTAGATAGTGGCCCACATATAGACCCCACTGTATATAGTGGCCCACATCCCCACATATAGACCCCCCCTGTAGATTGGGGCCCACATATAGAACCCCTGTATATAATGTCCCACATCCCCACATATAGCCCCCCTTGTATATAGTGGCCCACATATAGACGACCCCCCTGTAGATAGAGCCCCCACTATAAATAATGCCATTAACTGTTTTATGAGGAAAAAAAAAACTTGACATACTCACATGATCCGGTTCCCACGCTGTTCGCTGGCGATGCAGATCTGCTCTCTTCTGAGCAGGTCTGCTGGAGCTGAATGAGCGTGGTCCAATGACGCTGATTGGTGGGGCAGAATGGCTTGCCCCGTCAATCAGCACCTTTCAAGCGTGGAAGCGGCGCGATGATGTCATCGCGCCGCTAGCCAATCAGCGTCATTGTAAGGTGCTGGATGGTCAGGCACGGAACATGCCCGGCCATTCAACGCTAGTGCATGTATGTGGCTGTTGCTAGCACCGGGGCCCCCTCCGGTGCTAGCGACACCTAAAGGCATGAGAGGGCCTGTGTCGCCTGGCCCATTCTTGTTGGAGGCTCGGCGGCGCGGGCCCCATAGTAGCGGCGCTACTGCTGTAGCAGCTATAACGGCTGCTAGCGGCGCCACCGGGCATATGTGGGGGGCGTGTTGGCTGGTGGTACGGGCCCCCTCAAGCCGCGGGCCCCGTAGCAGCCTCCCTGGCACTTCTTCCCCTACCCCTTCCTCGAACTGTTACCCAGCTACTAATCTGAGGATCCTGAGCTTGTCCCCCTCCACCCACCTCCATCTCGCTGGCCCCAGCCAGTGCTTGCTTAGAGAGCTCTAAACTCCTCTCCAGGTTTGCAATGTTCCTAAGTGTTGTAAGCTGCGTATTTAGATCCAATACCTGGGCTTCAAAGTACACAACATGCGTGCAACATGCGTTCAAGGCCACATCTCGTTGTATCAAAATACAAGAGAATGCATATAAAGCACTCTCCAGATGGTACTTAACCCCTGTCAGATTAAAAAATATGTAAAGCTCTACCTCGGATACTTGTTGGAAATGTGGCAATAATATTGTTACTTTTTTACACATCTGGTGGGAATGTTCGGAGCTCTTGACTTTTTGGCTACAAGTTTTAAACATATTAAAGCGTTTGTCCACTACCGCACAACTGATGACCTATCCACTGGATAGGCAGGGCCGCCATCAGTAATTTCAGGGCCCCCTACAGCTAAATTTTCTGGGCCCCCCTACCGTGGCACCGCCTGTTAACGGTACTCCGTCCAGCACTATATCATGGTACCCAGGGCCGCCATCAGGGGGGGTATTAGGGGTACTGATGTGAGAGGCACGGCCAAACCTAATTGAAAGGGGGGCCCGGCAAACTGCCGTGACTTGCCTTTGGTACAAAAAAAACAGGCCTCTGCAATGGGGCCCGTTTTTTTCACCAAAAGAATGTCGTGAGCTGCGGGCCCCCCTCTCGTAAAACACCGACGTGAGCTGCGGGCCCCCCTCACGTAAAACACTGCGCGCGCGCTGGACCGCAAACGCGCACCCGCGCGCGCTCCACCGCACAAGCGTGCGCGCACGAAGGTCCGCAGGCGCGCACCCGCGCGCGAACGACCGGGCGTGCCGGCGCGCAACCTGCTCGTGCCCGCACCACAAGAACATCCCCGAACATCCCCGGCGCACAAACTATTTACCTGCTGGCCTGCCTCCTCCTCCTTCTCCGCCTCCTCCTCCTCCTTCTCCACCTCCGCCTCCCTCAAGAACGTAGCTACGTAAGGAAAGGGGGAGGAGTCCAGTTGTTGCGCGGCGGCAGGAGTTTGTCGATCAATTTTCTGGAGCCTGGAGGTGAAGGACGACATCTGGACCGAAGACATCGCCTGACGAGGACTGGAGTGGGAGCAGCTCTTCTGACAGTGAGTAAAATGTCTCAAAGTGCTGTTTATGTATGGCCCTGTTCACACAGAGTATTTTGCAGGGAGAAAAAAAATCTGACTCAAAATTCCTTAAAGAATTTTGAGGCAGATTTTGACCTGCCCACACTATCTTGCCGCGTTTTTTTGCTGCGTTTTTTGCCTGCGGCGATTGAGGACAGCAGACAAAAAACGCAGGGAAAAATTCATTTTCTGCCTCCCATTGATTTAGATGGGAGGTCAGAGGCAGAACCGCGGCAAGAAAGGACGTGCTGCTTTTTCTTTTTTCCGCGACTGGCTCCCATTGATTTCAGATTAAATCAATGGGAGGCGGTTTTGGAAGTTGTTTGGTGCTGATTCTGACGCAGTGTCCGAGTCAATATCAATGCCCAAAAACTCTGTGAACTGGGCCTTATTGTTAGGGCTTATTCAGACGAACGTGTAATACATCCGTGCAACGTGCGTGATTTTCACGCGCCTCGCACGGACCTATGTTACTCTATGGGGCCGTGCAGACTGTCAGTGATTTTCACGCAGCGTGTGTCCGTGTGTCCGCTGCGTAAAACTCACGACATGTCCTATATTTGTGCGTTGTTCGCGCATCACGCACCCATTGAAGTCAATGGATGCGTGAAAATCACGCCCAGCACTTCCGCAGCCGTATAAACTATGAATGAAAACAGAAAAGCACCACGTGCTACAAACAGAGTGTCATAATGATGGCGGCTGCGCGAAAATCACGCAGCCAGGCATCATACGCTGCTGCCACACGGAGCTGTTATGGACCTTTTGCATGCGCAAAACGCCATGTTTTTGCGCGCGCAAAAAGCACACGCTTGTGTAAATCCGGCCTTAGGGTAGGAACACACTAGGCATGAACACTGCGGATTTTATGCAACACATTTTATTGTGGAAAATCCGCAGCGTATCACAGTCGCAGCAGAGGGGGTCAGATGTGAACAAATCTCATCCACACGCTGCAAAAATAATGGACCTGCCGTGTGGCTTTTTGGCTTTTTAAGCCGCAGCGTGTCAATGTATTCTGTGGAATCGCTGCTCCTCTGTTGCGGAAATGCTGCGGTTCTGCCGCAAAAATCACAAATGAGAAAAAAAAAGGTACTTTATAAATTAATAAAAAAGTTTAGACTTGCCCCGGCCGTAGTTTAGGTGACGCGATCCTCTATTCTTAGCGCAGCCCGACCTCCTGTCATGACGTTTCATCCCATGTGACTGCTGCAGGTCACATGGTCTACAGCGTCATCCCAGGAGGCGGGGCTACGTTCAGAAGAGAGAGATGCGTCACCTAAACTACGGCCGGGGCAAGTCTAAACTTTTTTTTCCCTGCAGGATTCCCGCAGCGGACACGCATCACCAAACCTGCGCCACTATTTGGTGCGGTTTTGCTGGTGGAATTCCCTGCGGCTCCCGGGATAAGCTGTGTAGTTTTACTCAGCATATCCGCCTAGTGTGTCCCTTATGATGTCGCTCCTGGAGCTGCTGCCGGTCTCTAAATAGGCAGTTGGTCCAGTAGAATTTGGATTTTTTTTTTTTGTGAACCAGCTTAAAAAAATACAAAACTTTTTGTGTTAGGGCCTGTTCACATCACCGTTCGCTTCCGCTCCGGGGTTCCGTCTGAGGTTTCCGTCAGGTGAACCCTGCAACGGAAAGTGAAAGTGACAGCACAGCTTCCGTTTCAGTCACCATTGATCTCAATGGTGACGAAAACATCGCTAATGGTTTCCGTTCGTCACCATTCCGGCAGGTTTTCGGACGGAATCAATAGCGTAGTCGACTACGCTAATGGTGATGGAAACGGAAGCTGTGCTGTCGCTTTCACTTTCCGTTGCGGGGTTCACTCGATGGAAACCTCAGACGGAACCCCGGAGCGGAAGCGAACGGTGATGTGAACAGGCCCTAACACAAAAGTTTTGTATTTTTTGAAGCTGGTTCACAAGAAAAAATAATTCAAAATTCTACTGGTGGCTTTTTTTTTTCTCATGTGTGATTTTTGCGGCAGAACCGCAGCATTTCCGCAACAAAGGAGCGGCGATTCCACAGAATACATTGACACGCTGCGGCTTAAAAAGCCAAAAGCCACACGGAAGGTCCATTATTTTTGCAGCGTGTGAATGAGATTTGTTCATATCTGACCCCCTCTGCTGCGACTGTGATACGCTGCGGATTATCCACAATAAAATGTGTTGCATAAAATCCGCAGTGTTCATGCCTAGTGTGTTCCTACCCTAAGGCCGGATTTACACAAGCGTGTGCTTTTTGCGCGCGCAAAAACGTGGTGTTTTGCGTATGCAAAAGGTCCATAACAGCTCCGTGTGTCAGCAGCGTATGATGCGTGGCTGCGTGATTTTCGCACAGCCGCCATCATTATGACACTCTGTTTGTATGTTTGTAGCTCGTGGTGCTTTTCTGTTTTCATTCATAGTTTATACGGCTGCGGCAGTGCTGGGCGTGATTTTCACGCACCCATTGACTTCAATGGGTGCGTGATGCGCGAACAACGCACAAATATAGGACATGTCGTGAGTTTTACGCAGCGGACACACGGACACCCGCTGCGTGAAAATCACTGACAGTCTGAACGGCCCCATAGAGTAACAGAGGTCCGTGGGATCAATGGGAGGCAGAAAATGCATTTTTCCCTGCGTTTTTGGTCTGCTGTCCTCAATCGCCGCAGGCAAAAAACGCAGCAAAAAAACGCGGCAAGATAGTGTGGGCAGGTCAAAATCTGCCTCAAAATTCTTTAAGGAATTTTGAGTCAGATTTTTTTTCTGCCTGCAAAATACTCTGTGTGAACAGGGCCATACATAAACAGCACTTTGAGACATTTTACTCACTGTCAGAAGAGCTGCTCCCACTCCAGTCCTCGTCAGGCGATGTCTTCGGTCCAGATGTCGTCCTTCACCTCCAGGCTCCAGAAAATTGATCGACGAACTCCTGCCGCCGCGCAACAACTGGACTCCTCCCCCTCTCCTTACGTAGCTACGCTCTTGAGGGAGGCGGATGTGGAGAAGGAGGAGGTGGAGAAGGAGGCGGGCCAGCAGGTAAGTAGTCTGTGCGCCGGGGATGTTCGGGGATGTTCTTGTGGTGCGGGCACGAGCAGGTTGCGCGCCGGCACGCCCGGTCGTTCGCGCGCGGGTGCACGCATGCGGACCTTCGTGCGCGCACGCTTGTGCGGTGGAGCGCGCGCGGGTGCGCGTTTGCGGTCCAGCGCGCGCGCAGTGTTTTACGTGAGGGGGGCCCGCAGCTCACGTCGGTTTTTTACGAGAGGGGGGCCCGCAGCTCACGACATTGTTTTGGTGAAAAGAACAGGCCCCATTGCAGGGGCCTGTTTTTTTTCTACCAAAGGCAAGTCGCGGCAGGCCAGGCCCCCCTTTCAATTAAGTTTGGCCGGGCCCCCTACAGTAGTACCCCTAATACCCCCCTGATGGCGGCCCTGTGGATAGGTCATCAGTATACGATTGGTGGGGGTCCGACACCCGTGCCCCGCACCAATCAGCTGCTTCGGCTGCCTGCGGGCACCGAATGTTATTGCACAGTATGCAATGTGCGGAGCCGGAAGCAGTTGGTTCTGTGCATTGCATAGCGGCCGAGCTGCAGAACTGCAGCTCTGCTTCTATTCACTTGAACTCGATAATACTCGATAAAAGACTGGCCTACACCTTGTCTCAGTGGCATAGCTATAGGGGTCTCAGCGGTTGCAATTGCGCCCCCCTGCACCACATCTCTTAAAAGTTACTACAGTAACAAGGGACTATGTAATAAAAGACACGGGCCCCTGTTACTATGGTAACAGTATACTTACCCTCCTTGTTCCAAGCGCAGTGAAGGTCACAATGTCTTTGACGTTATGACATCACAATGTCACGACGCTGTGCGCCGTGCACAACATCGCGACGCTGGATGGCGCCGGGACCTCCGCTGTGCCTGGAGGCGAAGAGGAGAGTAAGTATAACGTTACTGTCTGCTGGGGCCCTGTATCTAAGCCTACTATATGGTAGATTTAGATACAAGGCCCAACAGACCGGATCACACATGGTGAACCTTCTGCTGGGCCCTGTATGTAATCCTACCTTGTGGCAGGCTTCGATACAGGGTCCAACAGATAGTATTTTACATGGGTCCTGCAGCTACACCTATCGCATGGCCCATGTGTGATCCGGTCTGCTCTGGCCCCTTAATTAAGCCTGCCACATGATAGGCTTAGATACAGGACCCCAGCAGACAGTAATCTTATACTGTCTGCTAGGGCCCTGTATCTAAGCCTACTATGTGGTAGTCTTAGATACAGGGCTCATCAGATAGAATCACACATGGTGTGATCCTGTCTGCTGTGTCCTGTATCCAAGCCTACCTTGTGGTAGGCTTAGATACAGGGTACAACAGACAGTATCACACATGGGCCCTGTATCTAAGCCTACCACATGTGTAAGGGTATGTGCACACGATGAGAGGCTTTTACGGCTGAAATGACAGACTGTTTTCAGGAGAAAACAGCTGCCTCGTTTCAGCCATAATTCCTCCTCCTCGCATTTTGCAAGGCTTGTCTGACAGCCGTAAATTTTGAGCTGTGCCTCATTGAGTTCAATGAAGTACGGCTCAAATTACGTCTCAAAGAAGTGTCCTACATATAATGTATATAAGTGTCCCGCATATAATTTATAGAAGTGTCCCGCATATAATGTATATAAGTGTCCCGCATATAATGTATATAAGTGTCCCGCATATAATGTATATAAGTGTCCCGCATATAATGTATATAAGTGTCCCGCATATAATGTATATAAGTGTCCCGCATATAATGTATATAAGTGTCCCGCATATAATGTATATAAGTGTCCCGCATATAATGTATATAAGTGTCCCGCATATAATGTATATAAGTGTCCTGCATATAATGTATATAAGTGTCCCACATATAATGTATATAAGTGTCCTGCATATAATGTATATAAGTGTCCCGCATATAATGTATATAAGTGTCCCGCATGTAATGTATATAAGTGTCCCGCATATAATGTATATAAGTGTCCTGCATATAATGTATATAAGTGTCCTGCATATAATGTATATAAGTGTCCTGCATATAATGTATATAAGTGTCCCGCATATAAGTGTCCCGCATATAATGTATATAAGTGCCCCGCATATAATGTATATAAGTGTCCTGCATATAATGTATATAAGTGTCCTGCATATAATGTATATAAGTGTCCTGCATATAATGTATATAAGTGTCCTGCATATAATGTATATAAGTGTCCTGCATATAATGTATATAAGTGTCCTGCATATAATGTATATAAGTGTCCCGCATATAATGTATATAAGTGTCCCGCATATAATGTATATAAGTGTCCCGCATATAATGTATATAAGTGTCCTGCATATAATGTATATAAGTGTCCTGCATATAATGTATATAAGTGTCCAGCATGTAATGTATATAAGTGTCCCGCATATAATGTATATAAGTGTCCTGCATATAATGTATATAAGTGTCCCGCATATAATGTATATAAGTGTCCTGCATATAATGTATATAAGTGTCCTGCATATAATGTATATAAGTGTCCTGCATATAATGTATATAAGTGTCCCGCATATAATGTATATAAGTGTCCCGCATATAATGTATATAAGTGTCCCGCATATAATGTATATAAGTGTCCTGCATATAATGTATATAAGTGTCCTGCATATAATGTATATAAGTGTCCTGCATATAATGTATATAAGTGTCCTGCATATAATGTATATAAGTGTCCTGCATATAATGTATATAAGTGTCCCGCATATAATGTATATAAGTGTCCCGCATATAATGTATATAAGTGTCCCGCATATAATGTATATAAGTGTCCTGCATATAATGTAAGTGTCCTGCATATAATGTATATAAGTGTCCCGCATATAATGTATATAAGTGCCCTGCATATAATGTATAGAAGTGTCCTGCATATAATGTATATAAGTGTCCTGCATATAATGTATAGAAGTGTCCCGCATATAATGTATATAAGTGTCCTGCATATAATGTATATAAGTGTCCTGCATATAATGTATATAAGTGTCCCGCATATAATGTATATAAGTGTCCCGCATATAATGTATATAAGTGTCCTGCATATAATGTATATAAGTGTCCCGCATATAATGTATATAAGTGTCCCGCATATAATGTATATAAGTGTCCCGCATATAATGTATAGAAGTGTCCCGCATATAATGTATATAAGTGTCCTGCATATAATGTATATAAGTGTCCTGCATATAATGTATATAAGTGTCCTGCATATAATGTATATAAGTGTCCCGCATATAATGTATATAAGTGTCCTGCATATAATGTATATAAGTGTCCTGCATATAATGTATATAAGTGTCCTGCATATAATGTATATAAGTGTCCTGCATATAATGTATATAAGTGTCCTGCATATAATGTATATAAGTGTCCTGCATATAATGTATATATGTGTCCGGCATATAATGTATATAAGTGTCCTGCACATAATGTATATAAGTGTCCCGCATATAATGTATATAAGTGTCCCGCATATAATGTATATAAGTGTCCCGCATATAATGTATATAAGTGTCCCGCATATAATGTATATAAGTGTCCCACATATAATGTATATAAGTGTCCCGCATATAATGTATATAAGTGTCCTGCATATAATGTATATAAGTGTCCCGCATATAATGTATATAAGTGTCCCGCATATAATGTATATAAGTGTCCCGCATATAATGTATATAAGTGTCCTGCATATAATGTATATAAGTGTCCTGCATATAATGTATATAAGTGTCCAGCATGTAATGTATATAAGTGTCCCGCATATAATGTATATAAGTGTCCTGCATATAATGTATATAAGTGTCCCGCATATAATGTATATAAGTGTCCTGCATATAATGTATATAAGTGTCCTGCATATAATGTATATAAGTGTCCTGCATATAATGTATATAAGTGTCCCGCATATAATGTATATAAGTGTCCCGCATATAATGTATATAAGTGTCCCGCATATAATGTATATAAGTGTCCTGCATATAATGTATATAAGTGTCCTGCATATAATGTATATAAGTGTCCTGCATATAATGTATATAAGTGTCCTGCATATAATGTATATAAGTGTCCTGCATATAATGTATATAAGTGTCCCGCATATAATGTATATAAGTGTCCCGCATATAATGTATATAAGTGTCCCGCATATAATGTATATAAGTGTCCTGCATATAATGTAAGTGTCCTGCATATAATGTATATAAGTGTCCCGCATATAATGTATATAAGTGCCCTGCATATAATGTATAGAAGTGTCCTGCATATAATGTATATAAGTGTCCTGCATATAATGTATAGAAGTGTCCCGCATATAATGTATATAAGTGTCCTGCATATAATGTATATAAGTGTCCTGCATATAATGTATATAAGTGTCCCGCATATAATGTATATAAGTGTCCCGCATATAATGTATATAAGTGTCCCGCATATAATGTATATAAGTGTCCCGCATATAATGTATATAAGTGTCCCACATATAATGTATATAAGTGTCCCGCATATAATGTATATAAGTGTCCTGCATATAATGTATATAAGTGTCCCGCATATAATGTATATAAGTGTCCCGCATATAATGTATATAAGTGTCCCGCATATAATGTATATAAGTGTCCCGCATATAATGTATATAAGTGTCCTGCACATAATGTATATAAGTGTCCCGCATATAATGTATATAAGTGTCCCGCATATAATGTATAGAAGTGTCCCGCATATAATGTATATAAGTGTCCTGCATATAATGTATAGAAGTGTCCCGCATATAATGTATAGAAGTGTCCCGCATATAATGTATATAAGTGTCCCGCATATAATGTATATAAGTGTCCTGCATATAATGTATATAAGTGTCCTGCATATAATGTATATAAGTGTCCCGCATATAATGTATATAAGTGTCCCGCATATAATGTATATAAGTGTCCCGCATATAATGTATATAAGTGTCCCGCATATAATGTATATAAGTGTCCCGCATATAATGTATATAAGTGTCCTGCATATAATGTATATAAGTGTCCCGCATATAATGTATATAAGTGTCCTGCATATAATGTATATAAGTGTCCTGCATATAATGTATATAAGTGTCCCGCATATAATGTATATAAGTGTCCTGCATATAATGTATAGAAGTGTCCCGCATATAATGTATATAAGTGTCCCGCATATAATGTATATAAGTGTCCTGCATATAATGTATAGAAGTGTCCTGCATATAATGTATATAAGTGTCCCGCATATAATGTATATAAGTGTCCTGCATATAATGTATATAAGTGTCCTGCATATAATGTATATGTGTCCCGCATATAATGTATATAAGTGTCCTGCATATAATGTATATAAGTGTCCTGCATATAATGTATATGTGTCCCGCATATAATGTATAGAAGTGTCCCGCATATAATGTATATAAGTGTCCCGCATATAATGTATATAAGTGTCCTGCATATAATGTATATAAGTGTCCCACATATAATGCATATAAGTGTCCTGCATATAATGTATATAAGTGTCCCGCATATAATGTATATAAGTGTCCCGCATATAATGTATATAAGTGTCCTGCATATAATGTATATAAGTGTCCCGCATATAATGTATATAAGTGTCCCGCATATAATGTATATAAGTGTCCCTCATATAATGTATATAAGTGTCCCGCATATAATGTATATAAGTGTCCCGCATATAATGTATATAAGTGTCCTGCATATAATGTATATAAGTGTCCCGCATATAATGTATATGTGTCCCGCATATAATGTATATAAGTGTCCTGCATATAATGTATATAAGTGTCCTGCATATAATGTATATAAGTGTCCCGCATATAATGTATATAAGTGTCCTGCATATAATGTATATAAGTGTCCCGCATATAATGTATATAAGTGTCCCGCATATAATGTATATAAGTGTCCCGCATATAATGTATATAAGTGTCCCGCATATAATGTATATAAGTGTCCTGCATATAATGTATATAAGTGTCCTGCATATAATGTATAGAAGTGTCCCGCATATAATGTATAGAAGTGTCCCGCATATAATGTATATAAGTGCCCCGCATATAATGTATATAAGTGCCCTGCATATAATGTATATAAGTGTCCCGCATATAATGTATATAAGTGCCCCGCATATAATGTATATAAGTGCCCCACATATAATGTATATAAGTGTCCCGCATATAATGTATATAAGTGTCCTGCATATAATGTATATAAGTGTCCTGCATATAATGTATATAAGTGTCCCGCATATAATGTATATAAGTGTCCCGCATATAATGTATATAAGTGCCCCGCATATAATGTATATAAGTGCCCTGCATATAATGTATATAAGTGTCCTGCATATAATGTATATAAGTGTCCCGCATATAATGTATATAAGTGTCCCGCATATAATGTATATAAGTGCCCCGCATATAATGTATATAAGTGCCCTGCATATAATGTATATAAGTGCCCTGCATATAATGTATAGAAGTGTCCTGCATATAATGTATATAAGTGTCCCGCATATAATGTATATAAGTGTCCCGCATATAATGTATATAAGTGCCCTGCATATAATGTATATAAGTGTCCTGCATATAATGTATATAAGTGTCCTGCATATAATGTATATAAGTGCCCTGCATATAATGTATATAAGTGTCCTGCATATAATGTATATAAGTGTCCCGCATATAATGTATATAAGTGTCCCGCATATAATGTATATAAGTGTCCCGCATATAATGTATATAAGTGCCCTGCACTTCTTTTGACGAGGCTGTATTTTTACGCGTCGTCGTTTGACAGCTGTCAAACGACGACGTGTAAATAACAGGTCGTCTGCACAGTACGTCGGCAAACCCATTCAAATGAATGGGCAGATGTTTGCCGACGTATTGTAGCCCTATTTTCAGACGTAAAACGAGGCATAATACGCCTCGTTTACGTCAGAAAATAGGTCGTGTGAACCCAGCCTTACTGTTTTTGTGTTTGTGCTTTTTTTATAGGTTTGGTTGTTGGACTATGTCGGATTCGAGGACTACTTCGATGAGTGTTTTTGTTTTATTTTCAATAAAATGGTTAACGGGGGGATTTGTGTTTTTTTTAAATTTAATCAACATTTTTTTTGTTTGTATTGAGTTTTTTTAAAACTTTATTACTACCGCCTTAGTAATGGCCACTGGCTGATTGACAGTGTCCCGTACTAAGGCAGGGCTTAAAGATAGCCGGTGCAGAGGCTAACATTGACCCCAATTATTACCCCATTATCCAGGGGTACCGTGAAGAGCCGGGTGCGATCCAGTAAATGACCATCTATATTAATGTCTGGGTACAGGGGCGGCCGCAGTCTTGTATTATTAGGCTAGAAAAGCCAAAAGTAAGTGGGTGTTCCCACCCTGTCAGTGCTAGCCTGCTGCTGCTTTTTTGTATCTGGCTGGTTATGAAAATGGGGGGACCTAATGTCATTAACTTAAATAAATAATAGTATTTGGAAAAAACAATTAGGGGGTCTGCCCCATTTTTCATAACCATCCAGATACAATATAGAAGCAGCAGATTGGCATTATCATGGTTCAGAAGAGCCCTATGTTTCTAACCTTTCCCAGCCTAATAATACCAGCCTGCGTCCACCCGTGTCCGCTTATTACTGCAGGTGGTCGGGTACTGGATCGCATCCGGCTCTTACTGGTATCCCTGGTGGCGGTGGGTACTGAAGTAATAATGGGGGTTAGTTCTAGCCTTTTCGCCAGTCAAAATTAAGCCCTGCCTTTGGTAATGGATGCTGTGAAACAGAGTAGTCCAACAACCGAGCCTGTAAAAAACACAAACACACGAAAAAAAAATTGTAACACATAAAAAAGCAAAGCAATTATTATCTTACCTTTCTAGGGTCCAGCACTGAAGCCGCAATGTCAGCGAGCTGGGCCCTATATCTAAGCCTATCATATGTGATAAAGTCTGCTGAGCCACTGTATCTAATCCTATCATGTGTGCTACTGTCTGCTGAGCCACTGTATCTAATCCTATCATTTGTGATACTGTCTGCTGAGCCAATTTATCTAATCATATCCATAGCTGTAGGGTTTTAGGGCTGTAGATGTGCTGTCTCCCCTGACATTTTAAGTCCTTAGTGACGCCCCTGACTGCTAGTGCTGCATTGTTGTGTCACTTAGGAGACCCAGCGATGCAGCTGAAAGTTGCGGGGAATCGGCCATGAAAAGAAGTGGGGGAGGGCAAAAAGAACTTTTCTCACCGGGGCCTAAGAGCCATTAGCTATGCCCCTCCCTTGTCTACCCCATGGATATGATAACATATGATACATTTGACATTTAGAGAATGCATCATTCTATCAAAATGCTGTATACTGCCTGGAGTGGATGAAACGATAACACCTGGATGCGCTATCCATTCCAATATTGTTGTCCCATCAAAGTTCCTTAGAGTGTAGGAGTTCTGTTTAAAATTACCCCTAACTTAAAATAAATATAAATAGATACAGATAGATAAAATTCTCCAATTATATATTTTTTTATTGATAACTAAGAAAGTTGCGACGCTGGATGGCGCCGGGACCTTTGCTGTGCCTGGAGGTGAAGAGCGTAAATATAACGTTACTGTCTGTTGGGGCCCTGTATCTAAGCCTACCATAGGGTAGGTTTAGATACAGGGCCCATCAGACAGGATCACACATGGTAAACCTTTTACTGGGCCCTGTATCTAATCCTACCTTGTGACAGGCTTAGATACAGGGTCCCAGGTTTTATTATTGGTTGTTTTTTTTCCTATTGCAAATGTTTGAACATTTTCCTGGTAAGCAGCCATTATCAAGGGTTCTTGTCATACTGGCCCCTTTGGATTTTCATAGTTTGCCAGTTGTTTTTTTTTAATGTATTTCACCCCTTCCGGCTACAGTTTGTGATAGTTCCAGTTAAATTTGACTTCTTCATTTGATTGTTAGAATTTAGGTTGTAGTTTAGGTTGTAGGCAATGGAGATTTCTTGTTTAAGTTACTTATTATAGATCTAGGTTATGCCTTTACTTTAAAACGATTTCTCAAAACCTGACTTTGTGTTGGGGACCAGAATCCAAAAGCTTAGTACACTGCTGTATACTTACAACGGGCCCAGGACTGGTGTCAGAAACGGCTGAGTAAAGAGCACATTGATTGGCTAAATGAGAGAAAGGACTGGAGGAACTGGAGGATCAAATAATCCCTGCCCTCTCTTTTTTAATTGCATTCCCACCCTCTACATGATACGGCAGGCCCGGAGGTCCCTTGTTTTTACTGCGCATCTCATGTATTGGCGCATGCACAGTGCAAACTTAAAGAAACAATATATCACAAACACCTGGATTCTGTGGCCTGTCCTTTAATTTCCATGCTGTTGGCAACCCTGCATGACAGCCGCAGCAACGTTACCGCGATGATCACAGGAATTATTTTATATTCTAGAATTTGTTTAACTTTTTTTGCTGTGCCCTCCAATAGCTGGAAAGTACCTGTGGTTCATGAATAGAGTTCCAGAACTGCCATGAAGACGGACACGCAGGCAAAGCAGTTGAAGAGGGATGGGGATAAATCTACATAACAGATGTATTTTCCATTCAGGGAGCGTAAAAAAAATCTGGGTGATACCTCCTATGGTCAATGACTTTTGCAGTAACGTGCCCCTCACTAACTATAAGTCATATTCATCCTCTCCTGCCTCGTTATAAAAAACATAAAAAATCCTTTCTTAGTTATATCTGTTTCTTGAAAAAGTGGATGACAACCAATCAGGCAGAAGAGGCCGTACTGCAGACAAAAAGAGAAAATAAGGGGAGGCCTCCATGACTGGAATAGTTGGGAGGGAATCAGAGTTGGCTGGCCTATGAGAGTCGGGGAAGGATGGTAGGAGGGCTTGAGGGAGGTAGGGGTGGGGATTGAAGGGGAGGTACCTGTTTCCTGTTGTGCTCTTCTCTCTCTTCGCCAGGACACAGAAGCAGGAGCATGTTTGTTACCCCTGCTGCGTCTGACGAGGAGGCTATGGAGCTGTTGCGGGCCGCGGCAGCCTCTCAGGGTCCTGGATGGCTCGGAGCACGAGTGGCGACGCTGCTGCAGGGACAATCGGGCACTCCGGTCCAGGAGCGAGCAGAGTCGTCTGGAGCAAGCGGGGAGCGCTCTGTCATGCCGGTGGTCGCGGGGCTGCTGGAGCAGGCCGAGGTACAGGACCGGCGTACCAGAGGGTCGGGCAGGAGAAGAGGAGAGCCCGTTTCCCCCATGACTCAGGCCAGTGCTGGCACTCCCGGCGTGACGCGCAGCACGAGGCGCTCGCGCCCGCCCGCAAGGCTGAGTCCGGAAGACATCCCGCGGGCGCGGCGGTGCAAGAGGAGCCCCTCAGTGGACCCTGCAGGCCAGACCCCAGGGCGGCCTGCCGCTGCTCTTTCGTCTGGTCCTGGGAGGAATCCCAAAACGCGGCAGCGCCCGGCGGCAGCGGCGAGGAGGACGCGGCCTTCACTTCCGGTCACATCCTCTCCTTCTTCAGTACGTGGCGGAAGGGCAACGGCGACCCTGCATGGCGATGTGCCAGCCAGAGGGTCGGCTCATCGTGTCGTCGAGGTGGAAATGAGCAGAGGTCGCAGGATGAGGTCGGTGGTTGGAGTGCCAGGGACGGAACAGCTTGGAGCTGGTTCAGCGGGACGGATGAGGCATGATCTGGGGCTCGGCCAATTGGATGATGCGATGTCACCCCCCCTTTTCTCAGACGGAAATCGGAATTCCCCGTGCACACATTGCCAATGCGGACAGCACCAGAGGGAGTCCGGAGCATTGGAGGACGGTGAGCGGCGGGCCTCTCCACGTGGACATGGGGGTCCGGCTGACGGGTTCACAGCCCCTGGGCAGCCTGGTGAGTTGACACCTACGTTACCATTTCCAGCTTTATTGATGTCGGGTATCGGTGTAGAGGGTGTCGCGTCGGCGGGCGTCGCGGCGGAGTCGGGGGTCTCGTCGTTACAGGCGGGTGCGGGGGATAGTTTGGCGGAGTTAGTGGGATGTTTAAAAGTGTTGGTGGGGCGGCTAGGTGGTTTCCCTTCCCAAGAACCGTCAGGTGTGGCGCCGGCCGCGGTGTGGGGGGGGCAGTGTTGGAAGCGCTCCGGTTCTTCAAAGCGGTGGGGGGTTGACTGCCGGGGCAGCGGTGGCAGTGGCGGCGGCGGTTCAAACAGACTCGCCAAAGGAGGTTGATAGGGTGCGTCTTGATGATCGTGCGCGCGGGGAGGTTTACGTTTGTTATGAGGGCCCGTTAGGGGCGCATTTAAAGCAGGAGGTAAAGGAAAGGATTTGGAAAGACGAGTAGGTGGAGATTTTTTCCTTGCTTCCGCTGGAGAAGTTTAATTTAGATAAGGTGAAGCAAAAAAGGATGAGGAAGAAAAGAGACGGTACAGGTTGATTCCAAAAACGTTCGTCAATTGGATGCAGGCTTTTGCAATTTTGGCGAGTGTTATTGGGGAAAAGGCGCCAGATAATTGTTCCGGCTTGTTTTGTTATTTGGATGCGGTGGGGGAGGCGCATCGGGTTTATGGGGGCCAGGCCTGGCTTCGTTACGATGAGCAGTTTCGGCAGAGGAAAGCGGTGCGGCCGAATATACGGTGGGACCATAAGGACATAGCCTTATGGTTAAAAGTGACGGCACTTTATAAGCAGGGGCAGTCCTTTCCCGGGAGCGGGAATGCAGCAGGAACTTCTGGGGGAGGTAGTCAGGCCTCGGGTTCCAAATTTGGGACGTGTTGGCAGTTCAATGAGGGGCAGTGCAAATTTGGAGCGGCGTGTAAATTCAAGCATGCGTGTTCACATTGCAGCGGGCAGTCACATGGAGCGTCTAAATGTTTTAAAAAGGGTAAACGACAAGGGGGAGCCAGCGGTGCGTCTGGCTATGGGGGAGACTCCGGTGAAACTCATAAAGATGGCCCCCTTTCTAAGTAGGTACCCCAATAAGGAGGGGGCGCGGTTGATTAGTTTAGGTTTTGGTTCCGGTTTCGTTATTCCGCCCCCTTTGCATGAGGTCCCTTTCACGCAGCGCAACCTTAAGTCGGCATATCAGCATGCGGGGGTAGTCTCGGAAAAAATCCGGAAGGAGATTGATCTGGGCAGAATGGCGGGCCCTTTTAGCACGATCCCAGTTCCAGGTTTGGTGGTGTCACCGCTAGGGGTGGTTCCAAAACGAGAAGGTAACAAATTCCGGCTTATTCAGCATTTGTCCTTCCCGAAGGGGGCGTCGGTTAATGATGGCATTGACCAGGATCTCTGTTCTGTGGTCTACACGTCGTTTGATGCGGCGGTAGCGTTGGTACGTGGTTACGGAAGAGGGGCTCTGATGGCAAAAACTGATATTCAAGCGGCGTTCCGGTTGTTGCCGGTTCATCCGGACAGCCAGAGGTTGTTGGGTTGTTATTGGGACGGGGATTATTACATTGATCGATGCCTTCCCATGGGTTGTTCGTTGTCGTGCGCGTACTTTGAGGTGTTTAGTTCTTTTTTGGAATGGGTAGTCAGGGAGGTCGCGGGGGTGGAATCAGTTATTCACTATCTCGACGATTTCTTGTGCGTTGGCCCGTCGTGTTCGGGGGTTTGCGCAAATTTGTTGGAGACGGTCAATTGGGTGTCAAGGGAGTTCGGTGTACCCTTGGCTGTGGAAAAAACTGAGGGTCCGGTGACGACCATTTGTTTTTTGGGAATTACAATCGACTCCATAGCAATGGAGTGCAGATTGCCGGAGGATAAGTTGGGGGATTTGCGGTTGGTAGTGGAGCGAGCGTGTCGGATTAGGAAAATTACGCTACGTGAATTGCAGTCCTTATTGGGGAAGTTGAATTTTGCTTGCCGCATCATGCCGATGGGCAGGGTTTTTTGTCGGCGGTTGGCAGCGGCGACGGCGGGGGTTCGGGAACCCCATCATTTCATTCGCCTGGCTGCAGAGCACAGGGAAGATTTACAGGTCTGGCTCCATTTTCTGGCACAGTATAATGGGCGCTCTCTTTGGATGTCCCGGGCGTTAGACAGCTTCGATTTGGAATTGTTCACTGACGCGTCTGGGGCGGTGGGGTTCGGGGCGTTCTTTAAAGGTCAATGGTGCGCGGGAAAATGGCCGGTTGCATGGGTGGAGGCGGGACTGACGCGTAACTTGGCCCTACTCGAACTGTTTCCCATCGTGGTAGCGGTCACCATTTGGGGAGACAGGTTCCGGGACAAAAAAGTGCGTTTTCATTGCGACAATTTGGGGGTGGTGATGGCTATAAATAATACTTCGGCGTCGTCCCCTCCAGTGGTTCGCTTGTTGCGTCAGTTGGTGCTTTCCTGTTTGAGTTGAAATGCATGGGTGGTGGTGGTGCATGTTCCCGGGGTAGAGAATTGTATTGCTGACGCGCTTTCTCGCTCGCAGTGGGATCGTTTCCGGCAGCTGGTCCCGGAAGCGGAGTTAACAGGGGTGGACTGTCCCAGTCATCTGTGGGAGCTGGTATCCAGGCGGCAGGTGCATTGATTAAAAGTTCACTGGCCAGTGCGACGTGGTCGTCGTATGCTGCTGGATGGAGGCAATGGGAGGAGTGGGTGAGATCTTTGGGTGATGTGTGCTCGGATGATGATAGGATGGTGGCCTTGCTGTTTTGGTTGGGGGATGCGTTTGCCCGGGGTTGCACGGTCGCTAAGGTTAATCGCTTCGTGGCGGCCATTGCTTTCGGTTGTAAGTTACGGGGGTTGGTAGATATCACGAAGCGGTTCTTGGTGGGCCAGGCATTGAAGGGGCTGAGACGGGGTGTAGTGGTGAGGGATAAGAGGCGTCCCGTGTCATTTCAATTGTTGTGTTCCCTGGAGGTGGTGGTGCGGCAGGTGTGTCGTTCAGAGTATGAGAGCAAGCTTTTCCGGTTGGCTTTTGCGTTAGCCTTTTTTGGAGCTTTTCGGGTAGGGGAATTGGTTTCCCCCAGTTCGGTGAAAGCGGGGGGCTTGCTGCAGGATAATGTCGATTTGTATGAAGACAGGGTGGAGATAGTGTTGCGAAGGTCGAAAACGGACCAAGTAGGGGCGGGACGTCGAGTGGTTTTGTTGGCGGTCCCAAAGAATCCGGTTTGTCCGGTGTTGTGTGTCAAGGAGTACTTGGCGGGTTTAGATCTCTCAGACGGGCCGTTGCTGCGGCACGAGGATGGCTCGTTTCTGTCGCGGTATCAGTTTATTTCGGTTTTCAAAAAGTGTCTTGTGGCTAGCGGGGTGCAGGCAGAGCAATACTCGTCTCATTCTTTTCGTATAGGGGCAGCAACGGAGGCGGTGAGATGGGGTTTAGATGATGCAGGCGTGCAGCGGATAGGGCGTTGGGAGTCGGCGCGTTTCCGTTCTTATGTGCGCTTGAACATGTTGTGATATGTTGATGTATAGCATGTTCCGGGTGCGTGCGTTTCCGCCTGAGTATTAATGGTGCGCGGCAGCAAGAGGTGGTGCGTGTATGTTCTTAATTTGTTTTGCAGGCCGTGACTCATGCATGGTGTGGATTATGGGACATTCTTTTGTGTACTGGGGTGCCCTTCGCGCGGATGTACGGCCGGACGGTCGACAGCTCAGGATTCCGCGGGACGCGGCGGTTGTGAGGTGGATGGGTATACGGGGAATGACATGGAACAATGGTATTGCCCGAGTTTCACAATTTTGTACTGCTTGACAGGGCGCCGGAGGTACTGGTGTTGCATGTGGGAGGCAACGATTTGGGTATACGCCCTTTCCGGGAGTTGGTACGGGACGTCAAGCATGATTTGCTCTGCTTATGGGCAACTTATCCAAAATTGGTGACGGTGTGGTCCGAGATGGTCCCTAGGAAGAGCTGGCGGATGGCCCGTTCTGTGGAAAAAATTAATAAGGCTCGCATTAAGGCTAACAGGGCCATATCGAGCTTCGTGGCGCGTAATGGTGGGATTGCGGTGCGCCACTGGGATTTGGAGGCCGGGACAGGCAGGTATTGGAGAGAGGATGGGGTGCACCTCAATGAGGTGGGGATGGATATGTGGAGTCTGGCTTTGACCGATGGAATTGAGCGAGCGGTGGGTGTGTGGAGGAGCTCGCAGGCGTGAGGTGGTCAAGGCCTGTTTCGCTTTGGCGGGGGGGAGTCCTTGAAGTAGGTCGTAAAAAGTGGTGGGGGGGAATGCATCACGGGATGCACCCCCAATTTGTTGGCTTCTTAGGGTGTTACCCCTTTTTGAAAGCTGGGTTATATATATGGTGGTCATCTGCAAAAGGTAATTGGTGCCCCCGGGCCGGGTTACGGCTGGGGGTAAGGTATTGGTGGGCAGATGGCCAAAATTAAGTATCGGTGGCTTCAAGGACTTGCCCCTGTCATTCTGGTTGGTTAATAATGTTGTGACCCTGATAGGGTCACAGTGGGTTATTTAATGTTATGATGAATCCCTTTTTGGGGATTAAAAAGTTATGGTATTTAAAAAATGTTCATTGTTATTTAAATAATAAACGGCTGCTGTGGCCATAAAAATCCAACTCTGTTTCAGTGTCTGCTTTGGGAAGGTTAGTATTACATAGGGGAGAAGTGACTCGACTTATTGGAGTCATGCAGTACCACCAAGCTTTCCTCCTTCCCTGCGTGGACCTCTACCTTTGCTACACCCCATAGAGTCTAGGGGCTGGCGTACATTTCCATTATAATTTATGGCAGTTTTCTGCGGTGTCCACGCCTCCTTTCCCCGGGGTCATGCCCCTGTCTACAAAGTGGCGACAGTGGCTGAAAAATGTAAAAAAGATTTTTGGGCTCTTTTGCGACTTATCTACGCCAGAAAACTTATGTAGAAAGGTTGATAAATTACCCCCATTGGGTCAGAAAACCTGACAATTTCCTGTACAATGAAAAAGATTGTAAAACGTTACAGTGCAGAGCATAAACATAAGGCGGACTGAATACATAACGGCTGTGGGTCGGACAACCATACCATACTTGCATCAGTATTTGCAATGCCATACTGGCCAAAAATACAATAAAGTTCCCTTTAAGAGTGGGAATTGTCCCACACAGCCTTACTGAATTGTCCCACACAGCCTTACTGAATTGTCCCACACAGCCTTACTGAATTGTCCCACACAGCCTTACTGAATTGTCCCACACAGCCTTACTGAATTGTCCCACACAGCCTTACTGAATTGTCCCACACAGCCTTACTGAATTGTCCCACACAGCCTTACTGAATTGTCCCACACAGCCTTACTGAATTGTCCCACACAGCCTTACTGAATTGTCCCACACAGCCTTACTGAATTGTCCCACACAGCCTTACTGAATTGTCCCACACAGCCTTACAGAATTGTCCCACACAGCCTTACTGAATTGTCTCACACAGCCTTACTGAATTGTCCCACACAGCCTTACTGAATTGTCCCACACAGCCTTACTGAATTGTCCCACACAGCCTTACTGAATTGTCCCACACAGCCTTACTGAATTGTCCCACACAGCCTTACTGAATTGTCCCACACAGCCTTACTGAATTGTCCCACACAGCCTTACTGAATTGTCCCACACAGCCTTACTGAATTGTCCCACACAGCCTTACTACACTAAACATCTCCTCTCTATCTTTGCCAAGTTTTACAGCAACAACAAGTCCTTGTGGCTATGGATTCCTGACCATATGGATGTGAACGACATACAAGACTTGTCCCCTATATATTCAACAATATGGGATTGTAGCTGCATCAATGCATAACTATGCAGAAGATCTGGTGAAAACCTCTTGGGAGCTGATAGGAATAGGATAGATATGAATTATAAATGGCAGGAAAAAATCTTACATGGACATCAACTTCCCTATTTATATATGTCTAAGAAACCAATTCCAAGTTCAACACGGTGACTAAAGGTAATCACTGGTGTGCTGCCGTCCTATCAATCAAGCTGGCTTTGGAATATAACATATATAAAGTATATACACATCCCCTTCCCACATTGCACCAAAATAATATGGTGTAGGGAAAGAGTTTTAGTATAGGCTCTTGAGTCAACTCCATCATCAGGGGGAGTAAAACAAAAATCACCGAAAAAAAATAAAAAATAGGTTATGGTAATAGGTTATATCTACCTCAAAATATTCCTTGTCACACAAAAATAACAGACAGTATACAGCTCCAAAAATAAGATACAATTATGGCCCTCAAAAAGTGGCAACGAAAAAACAATCGCTATATACAGGGTTGTTAACAATATCTTGACTTGAACTGAAGTTTTTGTAAGGCATGACATGTATATGTAGAAATTAATCTGTATTAAAATTCAAGATGATAGAATGTTAAAAATATTTGAAAGTTTGCATTTGATTAATTGATTGGTATAAATCTTTTCATTTTTAATATTTTTTCGCAGTCCACTTCTAAAGAGATACGCTGCATATGTGACTTTTTTGTATGCGGTTTTTGAAATTAACAGGGATCCAAAGATTCTACCTAATATTACTCTGGGTTATTATATTTTTGATGCTTTTGGAGATGAGATGAAGTCTGTGCAGAGTGTTCTACAGATTCTGTCTGGTAAGGATATGATGTTTCCAAACTATTCCTGCATGAAACACAGTGAAGTCGCTGGATTTGTGGGATATTCATTTATAATGGAGCAAATACTGCAAATATACGACTACACGAAGGTGAGTCTGACCAGCAGCGCATTTTTGGTGCAGTTTTTGAATGTATTGTTCTTATTTACAAGGGTTGGAGATGAGTGATAAGCCGCCTATCTCTGTATGTACTGTATACTAGAGGACAGGTACAGCCAAGTGTTACTGAATTTTTTTTGTATAGGACCGGCTTCCGTAAATGCATGGTGTGTGGTACATGTCTTTAAACCCATGCTATTGTACATGACTTGAGTAAGTAGAGTCGTTTAATGCAATAACCTTTTACCTGTTACCCTCTGTTGAACTCCGGTGACCAAATGAATAAACTCACACTAGAAAAGAAGGTTGGATTTAATGGCCACAGTAGCCATTTTTTTCAATGAAATTCAAAACCGAAAAAACAAAACCCTATCAGGGTCATAACATTTATCAAATTAACTATGATAGAGGAATTCCTTGAAGCGAGATTTGGCACCCATCTGCCCGCACCAATTTATTTATCCCCAGTCGTAACCCAGCTCAGAGGCACCGAGTGGATCAGCTCTGCTCACAAAAATCCTGAGAAGTCTCCCAGTATCCAGCCGGACAGTTGAGAGCCACACCTTCCAATGTTTTGGGGGATGCATAACTGCGATGCATCGCCCCCACTGCTTTTAACGGCCAACTTGAAGGACTCCCCCACCACAGCAAACAGGCCTTGACTACCTCAAGCCTGTGAGTTGTTCCACAATACCATCCATAATGCCCAAACACCACAAATCCATACCAACATCATTCAGATGCACACCATCTGCTCTCCAGAAACCCCCTTTCCCCAACTCCAAATTTCAATGCCTGACACAAATTCTCCCACTACTAGCAACGAAACCGAAACGGGCCCGATTTATATGGTCAACCGAGCAGGCCAATCGCCATTGTCGTCTAGGGATTATCAGACCAACCCGTGACCAGTCCGGGATGTGAGGTCCATAAGCAGAGCAGGTCACTCTTCACATCCCGAACCAGCTGACGGAAAGGGTTGTGGCCCAAATCATTGCCCCCGACATGGAGGACCAGGATCTCAGGCACCCTATCAATCTGTTAGTATTAGTGAAATTTGGGCAAAACCAGACTCCACAGCATGATCCGGAATCCAAGCCAGTGAAAAAACGCACTGTTCCAGGCAACCATCCAGCCTTATGTCCGCCCTTAGGGCACCACAGTACACATAGGAGTGCACCCTAAAATCCAGACCAAACCCAGTTAATGGCCTGAAAGAAAGGAAATCGTACACACGCACCCATCAGAGAAATCACTCACACACAAAAGTTATAGCATCCGACAACAATGTACACTCCAACAGTACTAACAAGTAAATAAAAATCACAGATCACAGCACGTGAGGGCAGACATAGGAGTGAAAGTGTGTCGCTTCTCACTGCGCAATGTGACACACTCCAGTTTAATCTAAACCGCACCCTTGCGGAGCCAATGCGAAACAAATGAAAGGAATAATGGTCCAGGCTGAAGTCACTCGTCATCAAGCATTTTTTTTAAAACCAGATAGAACTAGTAACTTTAAAAGAAAACTACTGTCTTCATGTCGAAGCAGCACAGAAGCAGATAAGCCAACCCCCACCCCTGAAATCCTGCAAGCAGGTAACTGAGTATATGAAAATACCAGGGAGCTTAAACAAAATGATGCTCTTGCCTCTTCCGCTTGGTCGGTCTTGGAACGGCGCAAACAAAAATTCCACCCTATCTGAATACAAATCCATATCTTCTTGTAGAAGTCCACTAGGACGGAAAGAGATGAAGGAAACCAAATCCCCCAATTGAAGGCCTCACAAAAAGGCAAAGGAATATGCCAGAAAGAAAAGCTGGCCCTCATATGGCGAACTGGACAAACTGACCACACCGCGGAACCTAAGGAACACAGCAACTGGAAAGATATGATGACGGACCACCATGCCCCGACGCAACCTGTAGTGCCTGTCCCACCAAGGAATGCTTTTTAGGGCGGGTTCACACATGGCGGAATTCCACTTAAATTCCGCTGCGGACACTCCGCAGCGTTAATCCGCAGCGGAGCCGTTTCTCCATTGACTTTCACTTTAATTTAGCAGTGTTCGTTTACACGATGCGTACAATTCCGCTGCGGAGCATAGGCTGCGGAGCGGAATTTGGTGTCCGCAGCATGCTCTGTCTGTTGCGGAGCAGTGGCGGACTCATGGCGGAATTTCTCCATTGACTTCAATGGAGATTCTAAGTTCCGCAATGAAGTCCGCAGCTGTCATGCACATGTCATGTGTGCTGCGGATGCGTCTTGCTTTTTTAACTTGACATTTCTTCATTCTGGCTGGACCTAGGTATTTCTAGGTCTACAGCCAGACTGAGGAAGTCAATGGGGCTCCCGTAATGACGGGAGCGTTGCTAGGAGACGTCTGTAAATAGTCACTGTCCAGGGTGCTGAAAGAGTTAAGCGATCGGCAGTAACTGTTTCTGCACCCGGGACAGTGACTACCGATCCCAATATACATGTATCTGTAAAAAAACATATAAGTTCATACTTACCGAGAACTCCCTTCGTCTGTCTCCAGTCCGGCCTCCCAGGATGACGTTTCAGTGTAAGTGACGGCTGCAGCCAATCACAGGCCAAGCACAGGCTGCAGCGGTCACATGGACTGGCGCGTCATCCAGGGAGGTCGGGCTGGATGCCGAAAGAGGGACGCGTCACCAAGACAACGGCCGGTAAGTATGAAAATCGTTTACTTTCACTAGGGAAAGTGCTGTCCCTTCTCTCTATCCTGCACTGATAGGGAGAAGGGAAGCACTTTTCCCGCAGTCTGCAGCAGCTAGTCCGCATCAATGTACTGCACATTTTGTGCAGATCCGCTGCAGAATCTGCAACGCAGATTCTGTGCGGCATCGATGCGGACAGTTGCGGAGGAATTCCGCCATGTGTGGTCATGCCCTTAATGTCCCTCAACCCACGAAGTTTAAAACCAAAGGCGAGGGCCACCACAAAATGATTTACCTTGGCAACCATGCAACATGGGAACGGGACAAGGATTGTTCAATTAAAATTCCTGCTGCCCAAATACCAGCTCCCACAGATGATCGGGGCACTTCACACCCAGTAAGTCCGCGTCCGGCACTAACTGTCGAAAACAGTTCCACTGTGAGCAAGAAAGAGCGTCAGAATTACAGTTAGCTAACCCCAGAACATGCAACGCCTCCACCCATACATTCAACTCTAAGCAAACAAGTACCAGATGATGGAGCAAACGGATGATGGGGGGGAGGATGCAGAAACATTGTTAATGGCATAACCACCCCAAAATTACCAGAGTGAAAATAGACCTTCTTGTCCCTAAGCTTGTCTGCCCAAATGGTAACTGCAACCACGATGGGAAAAAGCTCGAGCAGGGCCAAATTCGGAATAAGGCCCAGATCCACCTAAAACGATGGCCAATAACCCTCGAACCGTTGTCTCTGGCAAAATGCCCCAAAACCCACTGATCCCGACGCATCAGTTAACAGGTCCAAATCAAAACTATACAAAGGGAGCGACTGTTTTAAAGCCCCAGAAAACTATGCAAAACACTTAAGTCCGCCTGGTGATCTGCCACAAGTCAAACAAAATGGTGCGACTCGCGGATGACCACAAAAAACCTGCAAATCGGCATGATGCAGCACGCATTATTACGTTTTACGAACAACGACTGCAACTCCCTTATTGTGATCTTAAAGGGGTTGTCCCAAGTTGACTCAAATATTTTTTTTTGAAACATTCTAAGCAGGAAATGAATTTTAAAACATTTGCTGTTAAAAAATTAAAAAAATTCATTTCCTAAGTGCATTTTTTTTTACACTTCATAACTCAGCAAGTGCTGGTTATCTTTTCTAAAAAGGGGCGTGAGCGGCTTGATGTCAATCAAGCCGCTCCGCTCTGCAGTGTGCGCGCTCCCGATGTTGCAAGATACTGTAGTTCTAGCAACATCGGGAGAATGTTCGTCTCAAGCGGGCATGGTAAGCCCGATTGAGACGAACTTACCGTGAATGTCACCAACCCTACAATACACTACACTACACTACATTACACTACATTACACTACACTACACTACACTACACTACATTACATTACACTACACTACATTCACCCCGTTTCGGCAAACAACTTCTCCCTCCCCCCAACCCTGTCACTACATGTAATGTTTGTAGCCGCCGTACCGGTGCTGCATCAGCACCCGGCGAACAACTAAAAATATATTAAAAAAATAAACTCACCTAAGACGTTCTAACGGCGCTCTGAACGGTCCC